>NC_060207.1:11090000-11390000 GCF_021130785.1 Homalodisca vitripennis | reverse complement strand
ATCTCAGATATGATTTGTTTACTTTAAACTAAATTGCAGTAATGTGTTAAATTGGTTATACACCTGAGGAAGTGATCGAGTCTTAGGTCTCGAAACGTAGTGTTGCTGCTTTCTTGTATTCAACGATGGCAAATGTCCAGAAAAATCAGGTTTCCTTCACAGGTGGTTGCTTGTTATTAGTGATTATAAACCGACCAACATAGTATCGTAGTTTTTCGTTACAAAAAGTGCTAAATTCCTTATCTATTTCACAAATTAATTCCATAAAAATAATTTATTAACTTTGAATTTCTATATAAACAAGGTAGGAGTACGCCAACGCCACACCACGTGTCATGTAATAGACTTTGCAATAGACTTTGCTAAGGCGGCATGCAAATGTAAAAATCTATAACTCATTTCATTCTCGGGGTGTCCTGCGGGCAGATAGACATACATTCATACACAACATAAATTGACACAACACCTACGCTCAGACAAATTTCATGGTTGGACATGCACCATCATAGAACACATTCTTGTCTATGTAGAAATTCAATTTCAAGTAAATTTTAAAGCCTACTGATAAAAACTTTCTACATGCTAGATTCACGTTGCTGTTCATTAAGTTAGGATTTAAAAGTTTCGGTGAGCTAGGGACGGTACTAAACCGCAAAAGTACGCTGAAATTAATATTGTCACCTACTTTTAATATTCCACTCTATTAGTGTTCGTTTTACTCTACTAATAGAAATCTCACATCACATGTTAAAATCTCATATGACTGTACTGTTTGTTCAAAAATTTATTTATTCTGCTATTTTCTCATTGCTATCATGGTTACCCATAAGACTATTGTAAACATATTTGCTAACTCTCATCCAAGACCTATGGAGTGACATACCACATCATCAAACTGAGTGTTCATCACATTTAAACAAAACTTCGCGCAAAATTACAAGTCTATAGGTAATTTCTTTTTCGAGATATCGTGCGGACAGACAGACAGAAATGAAATTTTTCATCTTCTAGAGTGATAGGCTTGGTAGAAGGTCAGCCAATTAAGTCAGTAGTTTTGAGTTGTTTTCTAAAAGTTGTCGACTTTGATCATACAACACCATAACCTATTCTCAGAATACTAATGTTCCTTTCGTCACATCTCACAAACATGAAGAGGGTGTGCACGTCGCGTCGCGTCGCGTCGCCCGGAAAGCAAACGGGAATCTGCAAAAGGCAAGCACATGTTCGTGATTCGCTCACGTACGTCTAGAGATGTGTTTGTGTAATCAGCTTGCAGGTGAATAGTTTGTGGTTGCGCTCTTGTTTCAGAAAAAGTTATGTTTGAAGTCAACAGTCAACTATATGTTGTATGCTTTGACATTTCGTATCCCTCCAATCCACAAGTTTGCATCCTTTCTGAAAACAATGTGTAACATTCTAAAGGTTGCTTTCACTGAACGCCGACAGCTAACTAAGTGATTTTGTGTCTTTGGTAACGTATTCTTCTCAATAAACATACAAATTGGTAAGCATATTATGATACTTGCAGTGTTTTATACGGGTTAACACTACATTTCCAATTAAAAACAAAGCTAAACTATTAACACCTGAAAAACGTTTCTGTTTTACAAGAAAACTATAATGGAAATCAATTGTTTCTGAACTGCATTTCATTTAAGATTGTTATGAACTAGCAGTTACTCGCGGCTTCACACGTATTTCCTACTGAAAAAGAGGGACATCGTGGGCATATTCCTTTTAAATTACATTTTAAACACTCCTGAGTTAAGTTAATCACTGAAAATATTCCTGAATCCTGATCCATTTTAGGTTTAAGTTTAAAGAGCAGTATTTGAGACCCTCAAGACGGAGAGTGTATACTTAGTTGAAAGCCTGAGACAACAGTTTTTATAAGTACCGAGAACTAACTCGAATTTCTCTCCAGTAGCTGTTTTATTAAAAAATGTTTCAGTGAGAACTTCAACTATTTAAAGCCTGCGTGGAGTTGAAGTTCTATGCTTTTCAGTTAACACACACATGATGATATATTGAATAATGGGAAACCAAAGTTTATTTTGCGTTGATACCAAGATCAAACATTCTTTCAGACACGTGCAAAGGTCTGAGAAGTATATTCGGTGAAAAAGTGTAGGCCTATGACCATTTTAGCTTATTCCGGTACAAGTTTTATCCTTATTTCTGGCGCCATAGGTAAGTTTGTCTAAAATGCCCAATTCGGTAAAAAGCTGAGACGGGGTTTATAACGGTCTGTAGCAAAAGTTTGATAGTAACTTTGTTTTATATGTTACATTACACTAATGATCAAGCACTGCAAACTCAATACTTGATCAAATTTACAGTTAAAAGTATATTTTTATTAAAACTTTCATGTTATTTCCTGAATAATCTTTGAGGTCATTAGTAATTACTGGAAATGTTGAAATAAGAGTGTTGTAAAAATGTAAAGAAATTTAAAATTGTACTTAAATTTAATACTTTTTAATGTTTAAAAAGAACAGTTAATTACAAAAACACATATTTATTATCTGCTGATTAAGCCAAAAAAAGGGAGTCTGTAAGACTCCACAGTGCGTAGCCTGGATGGAGTTTCTGGATTTAAATAGTCTTATTTGCTAAACAGGGAGCTTAAGAAAGTCCGTGTAAAATTGGTTCATTAGTTTTTACGTCATTGAGTAACACACACAGACAGACACCTTTAAAATTGTGTTTATATTATTGTATACATTTATTAAACTGATATAGTAGTGAGAAATGTACTATCCCTTTAAATTTATAGTTAAAAAAATATTGAGACAACCTACGCATAAAGCTCAGTATAGTACGCTCACTTTAACTTTGTAATGTGTGTGTGTGTGTGTGTGTGTGTGTGTGTGTGTGTGTGTGTGTGTGTGTGTGTGCTCGTGTGCTCGTGTGCCTGAGCGTGTGTGTGTCTCGCACACTCCATCTACAAGCTACATTTTAAACCAATTTTCCTCAAATCTGGCACACTTTATATTTCATGATCAATGTTGGATGGGTTTATCAACAAACTGGTAAAATGCGACTACGACGAGGAGAAATAATTGGGAACATTTATTTTGCTTCATTGTCAGAATTTGTGTGCCGATTTTTGTAATCGCTGCTGGAACATATCAACGTGACAGTTCCATGGAACACAAAGTCTCCACTCGTGTCATGGAGAATTCAGGCACTATTACCCCGTAGCGTGTGGTCACACAGCGTGAACCACATGTATAGTAGTTTTACTCGATAAAATGCAACTCAGTCCTCAAAAATGTTTGCTAGTGAGATCACATACAGACGAATAAATAACTTCCATGTAGATCGTATACCGTTTGTTGTTCACTCACATTGGACACGTCAAAGGGCAACTAGTAAAATTGTAATTAAACTCACTTCTCTGGGTCACAAACGTTCATTTTCACGTGCAACCTCTGATCTGAACTCTGTAAATATCGACAGCCGGATCCGATGATCAAAATTAACTTTCAGGGTAACATAACATTCTGAAGAGAATGTTTTTCACAAAATCTCTCAAGGATTAACCAAAATTACAGGTTTTCACACTATCCAGCAACATGATAGCTTCTACTTCTATCTACTTCTGTATTGTGTGAAAGATAACGGCTCTGGTAACGAGATAGTTTGGTTTTGAAAAATTTACTTAAACTTGCAGATTCCAAGTTCAGATCCAGAGTATGTTGACGAACTCTTACGTTTATTGAATCCAGGATTAGGGGCGTCAGCGTGATCAGAATCTGATGTAGCAATCTCGACTTGTTTTCTTAGTTTCAATTCAACGCGCGTCTACTAAACTGTTTCTAAATGTGAAAAAACATTGTTATCTGGTTGGTTGACTTAAATCCATAATATCATACAATTCTCAAAAATAAATATGTCAAATCATTGGCATGCTTTCCACCCAAAGAATTTCCCATTTGAATAATTGAAAGCGGTTCCATTACACACAGTTCAAAAAAATTAAAATAGTATTTAAACAGTTACATCTCTGTGGGTAAATAAAATGAAAAATGTCTTTATTAGAGGCGAAGTTAGGACTATAAGGTCCTCTCTACCACTTAACCTCGTAAAAAATTAAACTAACATACATGTGTATAACTAAAAATAAATCTATTTATTTACCTTATACGTTAAAAGAATCTTAGTTTTTAAATTAAAAAAATTATAATTAATGTAATTTTATATATATTTACAATACTATAATAAGACACACACGCATTCATTCAACTTGCATTCAGTTGCCTTAAGTACCACATTCCAAAGCCGCAAACCGCTATACCCCCTGAGCCCCCAGCATCAAGGCCCTGACCTCCGCCCCAAAGCGAGCGCTTATCAATGGCTCTTATGTTTATAGGTAAGGCATTCCACAATCGACAGGCAGAATCTGTAAACGACTTATTAAAGGTAGTTTTTCGATGAATTGGGATAGATAATAAGGATGTACCCCTCCTTTTACTTCGTTCACTTATTTCAGACATAAATTGAAAGTTGTTTGAAAGATGGGACAGTTTGTATTTAAAAGAGCGTGCAACAGAATGATTGAGTGATAGTCCCGAAGATCTTCTAATTTTAAGATAGATAATTGTTTGAAGAAGGGCGTTACGTGATCATCACGTTTGAGATTGAAGATGAACCTAATGCAAAAGTTCTGAGCACGCTGAAGTCTATTTGAAAGCTCCACAGTCATGTCATTAATGACTATGTCACAGTAGTTGAAGTGAGGCAGTACAAGAGTCTTTATCAGCATTATTTTAACTTGCTGTGGCCAGCCGCTTGAGGCTGTGAATACCGGCAAAGACCATATTACATATCAAAGAAGCCTGTTCAGTCCATCTTAAGTGTTTGTCAATAATGTCAATAATAAGTCCTAGATTTTTTTTGGTACTGCAAGGACACATTTTAAAATCAGAGCCTCATTTGCTATATTACACAGTGTTACTGGATCCTCTCAATTGTAAGATGGTCTATCCCCACTGACTGAAAGAGAACCACACTACCTCTTCCATTCTGGGTTTAACTATATGAATGTGCTTCTTTACCTTTGAGTCCAGCTGGTCGCAGATATTGGAGGCCAAAGATTTATAGAGATAGATCACAGAGGCCAAAGGATATTAGAAGCTTAGTACAGACAGATCCAAGAATTCTTGAAGAAAAATTTCTCCAGACTCTCATGATTTTCAATTATTGCATGGTTCCAGAGGCTGGAGTATTCCATAAAAAGATGACAACGAATTAAAATTGCTTGCTTCAAAACGTTTGGAGGCTTTCATCGGCTATGTAAGAGAAAAAATAATGCTTATAGAGACTCGAAGCTTTCAGATAGCCTCAGTGAATAAAGTATCCTATAGGACTGAGAAATTTTAGATACTGGAGGATCGTAAATATAAATGTTGTCAGAAACTGCAAGCTCACTAATACCGATGGTTCTATGAGCTGGAGGTCTGTAGATTCCACGTGGTATTAAAGACCAAAAGATTCAAAAGGGCAGAGTAACCTGATGTCTAGAGGATATCTATTAACGTCTAGAGGACAGTTGGTCTCGGAGTCACTAATTTGTAGGTGCCATATTGTCCTAATAGCTATGGGGAATGCACTCAGAGATCATTTTCCAAGATAAGTCAAGTGAAAGAAGACATAGCTTGCGGGCCAAGGAAGTCTTCAGAAGGCAGATGGTACCAGAATCTGATGGATTCCAATGTAAGAGAGATATCAGTGCATTATATTATAATACCTACTAGGAATAGCAAAATAAATCTATCTAATTTTTGCAACCTGTGATCCAAAAGATATTATGTTTTAAATATATTTAAATTCTTAGTAGTCAAAAGAATTTTGTTCAGACCTAAAATCAGTATGCCGCAGTAAAGATTAACCGCTCGCATAGAAACCTGCGCAGAAGCAAATATCGGACCAGCCACGCGCAGGAGGGGCTCCCCTCCAGGGGTAGGGAGTGGGACAACTGACAAGCATCTCCTCGTCTCTGTTTTTCAGCTGTGTGGATCGTGTCTCGCTCGCGCCATTTTGTTTTCACTGCAGCTACTTACCTATCTATAAGTATGCTGTATTTTTGTATATAGGCCTATACAATCGTAAAATATTAATTACACAGACTAATGTAGCCATAGACGTATCCAGGGAGCTTTCATTTTGGTTTGAGGTTAGTCGCTAAGTGGCCAGGTCAGGGGATAGAGCAAGCGGACGAGTGCCTGGCAGTGATGGGGATACTGGGAGAGCGCGGGATCACAGCGGCGGAGGGGTATTTACCCACCCTGCGTGAACTAAAATCATCCAGTGTCTTTTTGTAAGCGGGTTACCTATAACAAAACAAGACTACATTTATGGCTTGATCAAACTTAAGAAAGAAATTAAAGTGTATATTTATTACCCAAATCAGTACTCATGGCATAACTTTCAAATTTGTGTCGTAGGGAAAGTGTTGCAATACATGCTACTTATATAATTGATGCACAGATAGTGGAGCAGAGAGGACCGATGGTGCCGATCGTTGTGGTGGGAAACAAGTCGGAGCTGGCTGACCGAGCCGTGAGTAGGGAGTTGGCGGAGACTGTAGCCGTATACGACTGGGAGTGTGGCTACGTGGAGTGTTCGGCCAAGGAGAACCAGAATATCATCCAGGTCTTCAAGGAACTTTTGGTTCAAGCAAAGGTAAACTCGGAATTGTTCGTATAATTTTATGGATAATGAGGAATTTTGAGAATAGATAGGAGGGTAAGGACAGTTATTTTACAGGTGTGAAGTGTAGTGTACTTTGTTTCAAAATATTTTACAAAAAGATATCACTACTCATCTCCTGCCTCACCACTAGTAATATAAACTTCAAAACCTAAGGTTTAATTTGTTCGATAAGAAATCACTCTTCTCCAGCTCACGTAAGTAAAACAGAGGCTGTCCAACTTTTTATCCCCGACATACCAGCACATCAACTTATGTCCTACATGAATTTTGCGCATCAATCCCTCGCATCTTAAAATTATCAGTCTTAATGGACTTAGAGATTCATATAGTTCCTCTCAACTTGTGTCAGATATGGCAGACTTGACACATGTTAAAGTCTGAAAGAGTTTAGGAATGGTTTTCATGATGATTGCATGGGAGAAGCTGAAGATCTTGTGTTGATGGTTGTGCCCATACAAGTCACCTTTGCGAATCGGAGCCAATGGGTCAATTCTTAGAACCTTGCCTTAGAACAACTTTTTCTTTGCTTTAGTTTTAAGCATTTCTGGGTGGGCTTGGCAAGCAGCGTCAGCTCAGAGTCATTAACATGACTATGTGTAGTGTTTAGTCTCTTTTTCTAGCTAAGTTAAGAAGTCTAAGTAAACTCAAAGTAAACGTAAAGATCTATACGGAAAACTTGATCCACCGGAGAGTAAACCTGTATTTGTATGATTGGTGCCGTCTAAAAATTAAAATATGACTGCAATTTCTTTCCTTGTAATCCCTAATCCTACTAATCACATGGTAGAGCGCAGCTTTCAAGGATTTCCTGTTCAATGAAGTGAATTCCCGTTGAACAACAATTTTAAATGTAGTAATTTACTAGAATTTCAAGTTTTTATCAAGAAAATATGATAGACAGATAGTTCTGTACTATTTAGCGTTCATGCAGTATAAATATCTGTGCTTTGCTGCTAGTTCAGGTCTGAGTAATAGAGCTACTTATATTTAGTTATATAAGTTATTATTTAGTTATATATGTTGTAATTTAGCTTAAATAAGAGTTTTGGGCCTAGTTGAATTAGATCTGGAAAGATTACGAAGCTAATGTTGAAATGTTTAGAGAACTGAATTTTTTGATTGTTGATTTTAATTTTAATTCAGGAACCATATGCCAAGCTACAAGAATGTACCATTAGTATCAATCTTACAGACAGCCTTCGAAATTTCAAGTTTTTAACCTTAAAGGGCATTTGAACTGAAGAGAACAAAACAATTTCTTCGTGACTTAGAGTTTACATTATGAGAATGTCGTATAATATGTAAAGTTCTCCTTCTCATTAGGATTATGAGATGCAAGTACAGTAACGTTATTATTGACATAATGAATAAGGTAAACACAATCTTTGGAATTCGATGTTGGTGCTGTCTGTTGTTACTTTGAGCAAATATTTACGTAACGGTAATTTCCATAACCCTCCATTCAATGCTTTTATAACTTTATTAAAGACCATTTTGTTGAGTAAACTGCCAAATGTTTATTTTCATTCACTGTAATACAATTACGAATTACAATGAAGAACAGTTCATAATTATTTTGAACTCTAAATAAAACGTAGTCTTTAAGCAAGTCTGATCATTTTGTGAGGTTCCTTTCACTTTTCATTGAATTTGTTATTATTCACGAAACATAATCTTGGGATTGGAGTGAGATATGAATAGTATAATATATTTCGTTAATAGTCTGAAAAACAAGGACTAAATATATTTATATCAATGCTTAAAACATTTCATAGTCTAGTAATTATTATTCCATAAGGAAACGTAACACTATTTCATAATTCATTTTGGTGTTAAAATCACCTGTACGTAGGAGTGGCAAAAAATTTCAATTGTTTATATAAGGAAAGAGATGTATACATTGGGAAAGAATTGTTTACAACGGGAAAGTAATGTTTGGGTAGAGAAAATCTACTGACAGCTACGAGGGAAACAGTGACTTTCGCAGATCTCAGCTGTATTGGAAAGTAGCCCATAACCTTAAAGAATGATGAAAAACATTACTTCAGTGCTGCAGATTAACAACTATGAGGTTTACTTCAAATACTCCAGGACCATGAGTTAAACTTCAAATACTTTTAAGCTCTTATTTCTAGCCGTAGAATTACAGGACATGTCTCTATTTAGAGATATGATTATTACGCATACAGTTATTCCTCTAAAGTATATATTTTTAAACAAATTTAAAACAATATTTGTTATTTTTTGCAATAAAAATAACCTTATCGTACATGCATTCAAAGTTTTTTTTCGATTGATCATATCTTAAAAATTAAATATTTCTCATTAATTTCAGAAAAAAGTCATAAAAGTGTTTGAGGTTTAAATTTTGTTCTTAGAGTCAGATGATTAACACTAAATTCATGCATTTCAAATCACTTTGAAGCAAGACAAGAAGCTGAGAAATTTCATTTAGTCCTTTGTGGTACTTACTTCCTAAGTAACAGGATATTCTGGATGAGTAAGGTTAGAGGTAGGGGCCGCCTCCTGTTAAGATGCACGAGGAAGGATTTTGGACACTAATATTAATCATGTCTCCTTGGATAAAGGGAGAGGCCAGCTCTGTACCAGTCTCTCCAGTCAAAGCGGGTAGGGGTGGCACGCCCTTATGTTTAGGCAAGTAACAACCTTTAACATTTAGGGAACCCCAACAACACCAACATCCATCCTCCGCTATAGATTAGACCTACCGATCTACCCTTGCACTGCAATATCTTAACAATTGCTTTTAGTAGTATGCCGCTTCTGGACTTAGTGTTGCACAGATTTAAGTGACCGATTTTCCTGTACTCAGTGTAGGTTCAACTGGACGACATAAACCAGCCAGAGGTGAACCCTCCTTGTGTTCCAACTAAACTGGTCAACATTCCTTGCGTGATAGGAGCACATACTATTATCAATTTATATTTACAATAGTACGATTCTACCGAGGCCTGTTCCAGATCCACTACAACCTGAGTCCTGCAGTGAAGCGAAGAAGGCAGTCACTCCCGAACTACGTCGGCGGCAACTCGGGGTCCGGCTCCGTCAAGAACAAGTACATGCTCAAGCGCAACTCCTGCTCAGTGGCTTGAACAGAGACCACTGAACACAAGCTTACACTATTTACCTTATTTTCAGATCCACTACAACCTGAGTCCTGCAGTGAAGCGAAGAAGGCAGTCACTCCCGAACTACGTCGGCGGCAACTCGGGGTCCGGCTCCGTCAAGAACAAGTACATGCTCAAGCGCAACTCCTGCTCAGTGGCTTGAACACCGACCACTGAACACAAGCTTACACTATTTACCTTATTTTATTCTCTGTATATAATTATCATAAGTGGGTTTAAATGTAGCCATTTTGATATTGTACCAACATACTGGTCGCGATGTGGAGGTTGAACTTGTTCAGGTTTTCTGTCAAAACCACGTCAGCTACTGAGTCAGGCTGAGGGAATAGCCGGAGGTACTGGCGACCATCTTGATTCTAGCCCTATAAAACTGTGTTAAACCTCAAATATTTTTACGACTTTACCTTTAGTCGTAAAATTAAAGATGTAACCAATACGCATGCAAACGCTTTTTATATTTTTTGATAATATTATTGGATTTTTACCAAAATATTTCAAACATTCTTACACTCTATCGTTTAGTTACGCTAAAAGAATACACTTTACAAGAAAAACAATAAAGCGTTTGGATGTGTACTATAATCGACCTTAAAATGAGTTATCAACCCTGATTCTACGATTAAATATAACGACGTAAAGGTTTAATATTAGTCTTATGGGGGAAACCTTAAGTTCATTTCAATACAGAGGACTAAAGTGCTGTACACTCTGATTTTGTAAGATTATACAGCCATTATTTTAAGGCTAAGTGAGGAAACTTATAGTGTTTTCATGTGCTTTTTAATCGTATTCATTTGTAATGAACTCAGGATCCTCGGATCTACAGCTTAAAATACACACCAAGTAGTTTAATGGGTAATAATGAATCTAAGCACATGCCTTTAACAATTTAATAAACAACTGCTGGGCACCCAGCTATATAACAGTTTTTGTGTGTAAAACTTTAGATTGTATAACTGTGACTGCAATGCAGTTGTTTTTATATTAACTAGGGTGAATACAATATTTAATTAGTTTGACCGCAATTGTCAGTAAAACCGTTTTTGAAATGTTAGTTAACTGCAGTTTCGTTAAATGTGTCACTTTTAAAATTTTGGATAAGTCGCAAGTTGTACTCAGCTACGAAAACAGTTTGTTAAACGTTGCCATAAATCGGAGAATGTTTGGAGTATATTGGATTGTATGTTCAATCGACGTCCTACCATATAGATGTCTCTTCCTCTAGTGCTTCCTATGTTCTGTTCGAGAAACATTATTTCGAATGGAGGTTAAAGTAAAACATTGTTTGTAACAGAACATTACTTGGAACAACGTGTTTGTTCTTTTGACATGCTTTATCTTGTTTATCACCAAATTTTGGAAACAATGTGTAACAACGTGAAATATAAAAAATAACCAGGGATTTTTAGAAACATTAAGTAAAGTTTAAAAGAGTATGCAAGTTTCAGAATACATATACTTTAAGTTTCATTAATCTACTTTATTTTCATAATTTGTGTTAATTGTCTAAATATTGCATAATGTATATAATAATTAAGACACATAATTTCCGTTTAAAATGCTTGTTTGGGACACAGGCTAGTGAGCTTTTCACATACTAAAAAACACCAGTCTAGTCATTATTCACTCTCAATTCTAGCGGACCAACTGTAGTATAGCTCTGATAATTATAACTACAGATTGTGTCATTCAGTAGCAAGTGATATATGTAGACGATTTTTATATACACTCGTACTATATGTTTGTCAGCAGGAAGGGTTTTAAACAAATAGAATTTACCTGTTTCACGGGTGGGCGCTTGTCGAGTGGAAATAAAATTCCTCCAGAAATATGTCCATCACTTCTACTTATTTAGCTTTAAGATTTAACATTGTATCATGTTTTTTCTGCCTTTTACGATTTTAATATGAATTCTTTTAGTCCTTATAAACTTTATGTACATAATTTACCCTTTAAAACAGTTTTTAGACATGTATATGTTCTATGATGCTCGTGTAAACCAAATAGTACTAAACTATGGGAGTGCCGATTGCCGAGAGGTCTAAGAAGTCGGACTTTGGATCTGAGTTAGGTAAAGCGTAGGTTAAAATCATATCTGAGACCGTAGCACTTTTTATCGGTACCATCGATCTTGTACTGTATCGACTTTCCCCTTTATTCTGTTAGATAATATCCTTGCACAAGCCAGTGGTCCATGTGGACGGACAAAATAAGGCTTGACATGAGATCGGCCTCTCCTTAAAATAAATAATAAGAGCATAAATCGTTTCGTTTTATTTTGCTTTAATATATTGTTCTTATATGACAAATATTTTTAGTAGTTCTGCATGAAATGAAACCGAAATGTTCTCAGTGTTACGTTTGGTTCGATAGACCAAAACAATAAATTACGAATCCCGTCTTTTAATGTTTTACTTAAAATGTAAGTCCAGACAGATTCTGATCGAAGTTTATAATATTGTAATTCGCTCACTTGTGAGGGACAACGCTCGGAAATTGGGAGAAAGTCAGTCGAAGGTAAAAACGTGTAACCTGTTTATATTAATTCATTTTGAAGTTTAAATTGAAGTAATAGTGACTATTCTATAAATGTTAATCAAGGCAAACTTTATTCAAAAATTGTTTAAACCTGTAAGTTTTGAGAGTGATTAATTATAAATGAAAAATGTGGTTGGAATATGATTAATGATGAAAGTGTGTCCGAGTTAATCTCCTTCATTGAAAACCAAGTTACTGCACTTGACGCCAAACAACTTGTTAACTGTTACGGGTGAGCTGAGACTTGTGTTACCGAACAAGTCTCTTGTACATAACGAATATTGTTGAATTGTTCTTCGCTATAATGTTTAATTTTAATATATAATAGAACCATTATTTATATAGTGTTGCAAATTCAGAGCTTTATAACTGTAATGGGAGTGAAGTTAACAGATGGCTGTAAAAGACTTTTGTAATTCATTAATATGATAAATAAATCAAATATCTTACTAAACAGTATTTATTTTCCTTTCAATCCTCATAATAGATCATTTAAAATAAAAACAGGGAATATCAAAGTAAGTGGAATTTAGAAGTCTGTGGATTTCTGTGTCTCGTCCGCTGGCAACTGATGGATGAATAATTTGTTACCATTTAATTTATATTTTAAACCATATTTAGGTTGAAAATATATAATATTAACAACCTATATATATATATATATATATATATATATATATATATATCATGAGTAACTTTAATTTTGGAAATTTGACATTTCTTCAGAGGCCGATTTCGGAATTATTATTTTCGCCAAGCCTAGACAGATTTGAAACTATTGTTAGGTGTTGTTGGATACAAAGACACTCTAGCAAAATATTATAGAGGAAGAGAGATTGAGGAGGATTGAGGAGAGGGTGGTGTGTTTTACTGAAACTCTTGTTGTCTCCACTTCACCTACTCTTCGACTTCAACTACTCCGAACATCGCTCCCCTCGTAATATCTTTAATATCAATAAATATCAAAATAATTGAGATTTTTTTTCTTTTTTTCTTTTATAATTCTTTTTTATAATGAATTTCTTTTAATATTTGGTCTTGTGTAAACATCTTGCACTTTCTAATACTTCATTCTTGCTCCATATTCTTCTACATAAGTGAGTGAATTTGACTGCGACTTTCCTACTGCGCAGACAACTTGCCGCCTCGGTTCCTCCTTTTTTGCTGCTAGAAATCCTCACATATTTCTTCCATGATCCTCATAATGTTGTTGGGATACTTTGACACCCTGCAAATCTTTACATGCATCGTTCTCTACCAAGTTGTCCTCTTAGTTTCGCCTTGATGTTTACATACCCGCTTAAAATCTGCGTAGTATAGTGGTATGTCTTCCATTCTACTCTATCCGTAAGTCAAAGGTCTGGTACGCAGGCAAACGTCGTCTTTCTTTGCCACCTTTTATCTACTCATATAGTATTTATTCTTATCTTCTTATAGTTCTTACTTTCTAACTTCTGTATATTGTCATCGTTTCTGCCTCTCTTTGACCATCAAGTTCAACGGGATCCAGCAATTTACCTTTACCGCTTCGTGTTATGTAAGCCAGTAGTGTTTGATCTCTCCTACCAGCTGTTTTTTCTATGACCTCTATATGTTTTCCCCATCATTCTCTCATCAGACCCCCCACATCTTACATCCAACCAGCACCATCGGCTCCAACAACCTTACTCGTTATACAACGTTATAAAATTCTCACACCTCATGTTACTACCTTTGCCAGACCTTTCAGTTTGCCCAATTCTTTCATTGTATTTTTTATGATATACTATGATACTAAGTTTATTCCACTTCTGAACGTTACTATCATATACTTCATTTTTTAATAAATTGCATATTTTCTACTCGCCTTCTCACTTGTATGGATCTATCCAACAGTTTTCTCTTTAGGTGGAGAGAAACGTTAAGGGATGACCTATTTTCTGTAAAAGGTTACTTTTTATTTGCTTCCCATGACATTACAATTTCTAATGCTCTTACATTTTCTCCGTCAATTGTGGACTTGTTTTTTTTATCTTCACCAACAACAGTCCGTCATCTACACAGATACTGGCCGGGATCTAATTCCCGAATGCTCTTACATTTTCTCCGTCAATTGTGGACTTGTTTTTTTTTATCTTCACCAACAACAGTCCGTCATCTACACAGATACTGGCCGGGATCTAATTCCCGAATGGGGACCGAAGGAAGTCATCAAACATTATATTTCATAGCAATGTTCATAATTCATTGAATCCTGTGCGCAGCCATTGGTGATTTTATTGAGTTTTCTCCTTTTGCAGTATCACACTTCGGAAGTAAAAATAACGTCTGGTCATTTGGTAGGTGTTAAAAGGGCCTTCTCAGAGAACTTCGACACTTCAGACCACCGTGCATAGTCTAAAGCTCCAAAAATGTTTAGGAATACTTATCATTTACTATTCCTGACACTAACGCCTTCCCTCTTCATATTTGGCAACGTATCTTCAGTTCATATACGCTTTAGTACATCTATACTCTTTTCTCTTTCCAACAATTTTTCAATCTTTTCTCCATCAATATTATTTCTGGCCTATAACTTTTTACTCGGCTTAAGGATTAGTCTTCACTTTTTATAATAATTTTGGCAATTCCGTTTTTCATACTTCTGAGTATCCTGCATTGTTCAACATCTTTTTGAACAACTCTAACGGAGTGCCTCTTATTCTTCCTTTTTATACTCTTCACTTTTCATTCCATCATAGCCAGTTCTATCCTCTCAGGTACCATGTCCTTCGACACTTTAATTGTTGCTGTCAACTATTTTTTATTTTCTCTCACCTTCTCCTATGCTTTCTCCTACTGTCTGTCCCCTAACCATCTGCCGTTCCCCTGTTCTTCTTAATCTCTAGCATCTAACAGTAATAGTTCGATCTCCACTTGTTTGATGCACTGAGAAGTGTTTTCTCTTCCGTTTCCGTTCTTGCTCCAATCTTTTCTTTAAACTTTGCAAATTATACGCCATCGAACTCTGCTCCATGTCTGTGATTCTTGTAAAAAATTCCGATTATGCAGGTGCATCTATATCTATAGACTGTACACTTCTTAACAAACCTCGATCAAAATTTCTTCATTTTACTTTATTTAAATCGTAAGCTCCATCACTCTATGTATTCCCTTCTCTTCTTATTGAATCTTCAGGCAGTGTTATTGTGATCAGTCTCTGATCGGGCAATGACTTCTCTTGAGCTTTCTATTCATTAACCTTCAATACAGTGTCGCCTGTTTCTAGGGTGACATCTATGTTTCACTTTCCGTCTTGGATGTTGCCGAACGTTGATAATCTGCCGTACCTAATCGCAACGTGTAAACCCATGCCATAATTAAATCTTTTGCTTCACAATCTCTTATGGCAATGTCATATCACAGACACAATCTGCCATTCAAATTACTTCCATACAACTTGTATCCTTTTCCCCTAAAATATCAAACTGCCACGTGAGATGACCATTGATAGATTCTGACTGCATCATCCCTATTCGTTCTTCAGTACTAGAATGGCAAAAATTATATCCTTGGTTATGAACCCTTCTGAAGGTAATTCTTCTAATTGATAATTCATAATCAAAGATTACATTCTCCTCTATTTCTGTCATAAAAATTACTGCTTCTTAGCATGCGCACTTTCTTGAAGTGCACTTGGTCGAATTTAATAAAACATTACTCTGTAATATTACAAAATCCTTTTGTGAGACCTAGCAGTACATTTATGTTGACTGTTAAATTATTTTTTCACAAAGAGCATTCAGAGAGACTCACTTAAAAATGTATTTGCTTCTTTGCTAGCATAAACACCAATAAATGTCTATATTTTCTTGGAAATTGCATCGAATAGATTTTGAACAAAATTAAGTCTATGGTAAAAAAGTGCCGGTTCTGAAGTGAAGTTAGTAAATTATAACATCAAAGTTAGTTAAATTAGTTCTTTTTATAATTCGTTTGATCTGATTGAAATGTATTTTAAGAACGAAATGTGAAACGAGAATAATGATTATACTAGCTTCTCGCTTGTCCCAGGTGACAACGATATTGAAATATCCAGCGATGATAATGAAATTATTGATATTGACAGCAAATGTCTCACTCCACAACTGTCATGTATAGTATTTATTACTCTGGATTCTATTGTATATGACAGGAGTCATATTGATGGTATCTCAATATCTATTGCAACTTCAGGACTCAAGTGTACCAAATGTGCAAGCCATTAGATTACAGAAAGCATTGTTTTGTCTTTGGGAACTTTAGATTTTTGTGAATGTAATTTAACTGTTTTAACATAAGCACGATTCCATTTCTTGTTTTTTAACAGAGAACAATAAACCCCAAGAAGAATAACTTCCAAGGGAAACCGTAGGGCCTCTTTCAACACCAAATACAAAATATCCTAACTAGAAAACTTATATCCTAAAAATAACCAAATTCAAACGCTTACTTCCTATTAACTTCAAACTGGAATAGGTAACAAGGGAAACCCTTATCACTAGCTGAAAGATTTGTAAGACTGTTGAATGGAATGTTTTACGAACAACTTTGTTCAGAACTCAGTATGATGAATATTCAGGAGGATGGCATCTGTGTGTATCCGAGACCTATGGAGTCAGGAAAGTGTAACTTGGAAACGCAGTAGTTTGTTGTTGTTTGTTTGGTTTACAATTCATTACGTGTAGTGTGTAGCGGTCTCTTGAAAAATGCGAAGAGATCTCTCCGAATAAGAAGAGAAAGTTGGTGTTCCAATTGTAAGAGATACAACGGAACGAACAAAGAACACGACGCAAGATGGTGAAATTGAAATGCAAAGATAATGCTTATAAGTTTAATCTATGGAATTTGGAAAAGGGGTAACTGATGAGACTGTTTTGTTATGCTTAATGAAAAAAAGCAATTCTGGTTCAAGAGCTACATGCGATAACCTATTGTGTTTTAGGTTGACCACGAATGTTCAAAATTCAAAATAAAACCATCACTTTCTATGTATTTAAATTTTAACGATTCTGCAAAAATTAGTTGTAGAAATAATGTTTTGATTTTTTTATTTATAAATGCTCGTATAATGCTTAAATTAAACTTTAAAAACTAAAATTTTACATTAACATTAACAGTTTCTTTATAAAATATTACTTGCAACTATGTAAATTACTAAAATAATCTCATCTTCTGGTATCTGTAACATAGCTTATTAAAAGTCCAAAGTATATTAGTGTTGTGACTACAATGTCAACTGTTTAACAAAGGTACGTTATTGTTGTTATTGTTAGTCAATCCACAGTTCAGGTCCATATAATATGGAAAATGATACAATAATCCACAAGGATAAAATCTTCTCTCCTCTTGTCGCATAGTGGTCTAATCATAAGGCTTGGATATCTAAGAAACCATCTCCACAGAGTGTGTATCCTTATAGAGTTCTTTAGGGATAATTAATGTTTTAGAATAAGCATTGAGGAAAATTAAACTTGTAGAGATCATTTTGTTTCTTATTGTCCTCTTCTAGCTAAGAACAGCTTTGCCACATTGGATCAATATGGTAAATTTCCTCAAGAAGACGGTCAGTTGTTCTCGTCGTTTAAATGACTGCTGTACCTTTACTGTCTATTTTCAAAATACTCATACTGAATGTTTGAATATTAAATGATTGCGCTAAATATTTAATCACTTTACAGACACGTACATTACACGTCGCTGTTAGATACAGTAACACGCCCACTCGTGTTGTATCAAATATCCAGAGTTCGTATACACACAATACAAGTAACTGAAATAATTAGAATTCTTCTCTAAATCTAAGTAAATTTAAGACACCATTCCTATCAAAATCATTATAATGTCTTCTAAGTTCAAATATTTAATGTATTAATTGTAATTCCACAGTCGATTTATATAATTATGGATAATACAGAATTCCATAAATCAAAACAAAATGTGTGTGTAACGTGACATCAAATTTCTTCGTTGTAAATCCTCCATATCAATTGTAAAATTGTACGTTTACAAGTATTCAGTAAAATGTTTTAAAATTCACAATATTATCGAATCAGCTTATTTTAGCAGTTTTCGCGTAACCCACAATTCTCTCAGTAAAAACTGTGAGTTTCCTCTTTTCTCCTCAATTACACATTCATCACGCGTTCAGATAATTGGCGGCTGCATAATTAACTATCACGGTCATTGTCCTCACTATCCTGCTGCAACCATTGTCTACCAAACAAAAGAGGATCTACAAGAAGCTTCTTCTTCCTTTCTGAACTTTTGTAGATTGCACTAAGGACATATTTGATAATAACATTTTTTAACTCTTTCTGAACTATTCTAACTTACTTTAATAATTTTTTTTTTATTTATTCCAACTCATTTTTTATAGAAATGTAATTTTAATTAATAAATACTAAATCAAATGCGCGATAATACTGTTATGTTGTTGACGTTCATTCATGTATTCCCGTAGACTTTGAGAAATAAAAGTTAATGATCCGCTATTATCGCCTATCATACTGACAGTCTGGACAGGGCATCATCTATGCTCTGATGCAGTCAGGGATCTTAACATCAACGCCTCATAGAAGAAATCAGATCACAAATAATTAAGAAAGGTAAGTATGTGGAAACTTTGTCAGGATTAATATTGTCCGTACATGTTACTCGTGTTTCGAAAGTATCCACATGATCTAGCAACTCCATATCACAAATCCTTCATTTATACAATACCTGCATAACATTCTATGTTACTAGGAGGAGTATGCCAAATCATGTGTTGTGTAACAGGCTTCTCTAAGGTTGCATGCAACGTTTCAGAGAACAATTTTTTTCTACCCCTCGGCAGACAAAAGGGAAATTATGTCAAGCTACTGAGAAATAGTCTTCAGCAACGCTATGCCTAATTGCATGGTTGGACATGCACCATAGAACTCATTCTTGTCAATTTAGAAGTTTAAGTTTCATGCAAAATATAAAGTCTGCAGATGAAATCTGTCTCAAGCTATCTTGCCACAAGGTATGTGAATGTATTAACATTCATAAGTTTTCGTTATGTCTCATAGTAGTATTTAAATAATAACAGTCTCTTTAGACGCTTTCGTTCAATGTTTTATTGTAATTGTAAAAATCTCAAAAATAAATTACTGGAATAGTTTTAAAAAATCAAACTGTCAAAAATGTAGCTTCTTTGGTCAATTCCACTCAACAAGCTTTAGTACCTTATAACTCGTAGGTACCATAAATGTATGGTACTATTTATGGTTTAGAACTAGGATAATTGTATAGCCTACAAAGTCATCCCTGTATACTTGGCTAAACTGTCCTGGGCCGTTGCGCTTCCATGTACTACATCGATATATTTATTAAATTATGCATTATTTTATTATGCATAAGCCATGTTAACCGCATATAATACATTGCATATCTTGATTTCCGACCCGTCTTCACAGTAATCTCCTATTTCCTTGATATTCAGTCTAGGAATTATATATTATTTTATCATTAACGTATTCTTATTACACATAGTCGCTGTACAGGATGTTTCCTTAAACTCATAAAAGTTCAATTTGTTTCTGTTTCATAATTTTCCGTGTGTTTCTTCGGATTTTAGTCTCTGAGAGCAGGGCTCACCACTAATTCCACATTGAGTAACAACCCTGTACTTCCATGGGATGTCCTTCAAGAACGATAAATATGGCGTAACACATTATCTGATAAGCTAATTTTAAGTACCTTTCAAACACATTCCATCAAAACTAATTTTGAGGAATGGTATTCTCCAATGAAGAAATGTTATGTCACAATTTAACATGCTATATTAATTTGTACTTTCACATAATTTGTTACCATTTTTTAGTTACTATGAAAAATTAAGATATTTTAGACATGTGTAATTTTAACAATCCTCTCATGTAATATCAGTACAAAATGAACTTTGATGTCAATTTATTAACAGATTTAATAGCTTTGGAAATTAAAATGGATATCTCAGCTTTACCTGCTATGTACATTCAGAATTGAACCTTGTACATAATTTCAAGTGAGCTGTAACGTGGAAATTACCTATTTTTACGTCAATAACTCAGTCAGTTACTTAGTGAGCACGTCCACTTTAACGAAGTACATTTACGGTATAAACTGTTTATAATTTCTTAACACAAATTAACCGAAAAACTTATGATAGTTTAATTAACTTTACATACTATATGAACAAATGAATTTAGTAGTTTATACAACAGCTAGCTGTCAGCGGTGTCATCATACAGCCGACTACTGCCATGGCTGAATGAAATCAGTGAGTGAGTGGGTAACGAAATTAATTACGAAGCGAAAGCTCGTTCTTGTCGTATAAAGCTAAACAGTCACATTTAGTGTAATTTCATCACATTTCTTATTACAATGTTCTTATTCAGGACATTAGGTTCTAACAATTTAAACAGTAATAGAAAATAAAGTAACACCGAAACGCCAGGATTTTATAAAGTAAGACTAAAGAAACATGATGTACTTCATTGCATACTTCTTATTACTATGTTATGATTATTATTTTTATATATTATAAAACTGATAAATTTTAAAACAACCTGTCATATTCTAATTTTTTTTATAATGATAATCGTTTTTTATCAAATTTGTTTCCTTTCTTATTGGTTCTTAAACTTCCTAGGGAGCATTTCTTTACTTTAGTCTGCATGTTGGTCCACTATAGTGGACAATTCCCAACTCAGTTACTAATGAAATGTGGATTGTGCCCAAACCATTACTCTATGTGGAAGTTGTCTAAGTTCCTTGCTAGATTCGAGCTGTAATTTACTTTAGATTGTGAAAAACAAGGAAAGGAGCGAACTGAAATTTGTATTAGTAAGTTAATAATAAGGAGTGTATGTTTTCACGTGTACATTTAGAAAATTACAGGAAGAGAGAATCCAAAGCATTGCCTAACTACAAGCTCCAGGCTGCTAGTCAGGATTGTTTGAATTTCACTCATTGAGTGGCTGTCCAATGAATCCGAATATAAATCTAATGTCACAATTCTGCTTAAAATCGCTAAAAAGTTGAAAGAATGTGAAGATGAGTCAGCAGCAGCAGCCACGCTTAACGTTGCTTGATTCGGTTATCTTGTGATAACCTCTGTACCAGCTACACTTTGTCGTTAGAAAAGGGATAGTAAAAAGAGGAAAGAAATAATAGGATCCTGATACCCACAATAATGATCCCTTTTAATTAATTTAACTGTATTACCATTCTACGATTGCTCAGTAAGATTTCATCAGATTTTGATTGCGAGTTACTAACACTAAATGTGGAAAACACATATTCTTTCAGAACATATACTGGCTTTTCTGAGCTTCAACATCTTAAGTTCATATGTATCTATGTACCATACCGCTAGGACGGTTATAAATTACTTACAGGACGTTGCAAACATAAACAATATGAACAAATTGGAAAAAGTGTAATGGATATTTTATTTTACCAGGTGAAGTTAGGGCTAAGAAGCTCTCTTTAACACTTAATATAGAGACCAACGGTTTAAAGGTGATTTCTGAACAGTCACCAACAGCCGGAAAGGCGAGTTGCTTACAAAGGTAGAATCGCTCAGCGATCACCCATCCAAGCAGCAGCCACGCTTAACGTTGCTTGATTCGGTTATCTTGTGATAACCTCTGTACCAGCTACACTTTGTCGTTAGAAAAGGGATAGTAAAAAGAGGAAAGAAATAATAGGATCCTGATACCCACAATAATGATCCCTTTTAATTAATTTAACTCTCTCATGCGAAATGTGGAAGGGCTGTTGACTCACAAACTCTGGTAACTCTAGGGTGTTCATATTATTCCACTTTAACATACAGCTGCCTCGGAGTAGCCTAATGGCAATTCTCTTGAGGAACCAGATGTGAGATAAAAACTTATTACAAACTCCTCGCAGTGACACAACCAAAGACCGTGCCAAATTATCGTGCACGGCGATAAGGTGATGTTATTGGCTTCAGTATTCACTTCTGACGCAGAGTAAGCCTCAATGATTTGTTATTCCCTAGTTAGTCATCTTAATGGCAAACTAACTACTGAGTAGCCCCTCTCACTACAGGTTGTCGTTGCAGACTACATCGAGTTTACTTATTAGTGATGAACGTGGCTGACTCATTTATATTTTTACCATCATTAGAGATTAGAAATTAAATATGAATTCCGTGAATATGATGGTAAATTATTCTAGTGATATATGAATTATTTACAAAACAATGCTTTACTTTTGTAATTATGTAAATCTTGCAATTTTGCATAGATATTCACGTGCGAATATTTTGATTTTAGCTGGATTCGATTTGTAACCTTTACGCGACTTACAATATTATAATAATATATTCTCTATGGGTTTTTTAATTTGGTGGCCTTTGTTGGTATAAAACAGGTTTAATACTTGACGTTTGTGAACCTGATATAGAAGCAGCTGAAAATCAGCTGATTTGTGCTGACCAAAGTAGTCCGTCCCTTTGACATAAGCACTGTAGTGACATATGTAATTATTTATCATTTTTATAGTGGTGATAGATGGTGTTGCTAAATAGATGAAACTTTTATGAAACCATGATTGTTCTCGTAGAAATAAATACATATATACCTTTATATAGGTACTGTATTATTTAATTTAATCCGCTAAATTTATTTTAGGGGTCTCGTAAACCTGTTTTTCGACAGCCTTTCCATGGCCATTTTAGTCATACAAACCCGACACCAGATTTTAAGTTTAGAATATTTCTCTGCCTTATACATTATGTAGTTACACCTATTGCCGGACATACGTCTATCTGTAATAAATAACTGAAATTTTAAATGGGTGCTTTTATTGTAGCCTATTCATCATTATAATGTAATATATTTATGTAAAACAATATGGATCTAATTACTTAATCAGACTACTTGTTTAAAACCCTCATTAAAATGCCAGTATTAAATGTAAACTACAATTTTAAACTCAACTGAGCCAATGAGACTAGGGTACTCTTCATTCATAACTTAACTAGGCTATGAAGGCCTAGTTATTTTGTATTAATACATATTAATGTTATTTTTATGTGTACATTCTAATTGTAAGACTACATAACTATTTTATTTTAATTTGTCATTAATGTAAGTTTTAGTTCAAAACTTCTATTAATATTGTTTTAGTAGGCTAGGCAATTTTATTATGTAGTCATATATTTTGTATTAGATATTTAAAGCCTACTGTATCTTACTAGAGTCTTAAATATTTTCAGATACAGAGTTATCATTTCATTGAGCAACTTATAGATTATTTATTAACAACTAATAAGTAAATTA
Source organism: Homalodisca vitripennis (assembly GCF_021130785.1). NCBI lineage: Eukaryota > Metazoa > Arthropoda > Insecta > Hemiptera > Cicadellidae > Homalodisca > Homalodisca vitripennis. The sequence goes on along the minus strand of NC_060207.1, from coordinate 11,366,278 downwards.
TTAATGGTAATTAGAAAGGGTTTATTTGACCATTAGAAGTAAATTATAATATTTGTGCTATTCTGGATATCTTAACCTGTTCTTTGTAAACTATGCGAGCAAATTTTGCCATGAGATGCCTCTAAATAACATAATTGAGTTATTATAAATCAAAATATTAACAGATTGTATTCAATTTATAATTCATGGTCAAATGCCCCTATTCCATATTAAACCCTTTGCGGAATAATGATGTTCCTGTATGCTACCAGCAGCACAACGTTCAGGACTTAACTCAATGTCCTTAAAATTACACTCAGGAGGTAATAATTTTTTAATCAAATTTTGACTGGATCAGTTTTATTAAGTTGCAAAATAAGTAGGCTACGATAAGCGGACCCGGTTCTTTTATATCATAGAATGTAATCATCGATACCTAATATTCGCATCTCAAATCCTAGACTATCAATCGATATAAAAGTATCTGTAGTCCGCAGCAACAAACATATGTTTTAAATTGAAATGTGAATTTAATATTAACAGTGATCAAACAAATTATTATAACCAAAATTAGGAAAACTGAAGACGACCATATTTGCTCCTCTCACAGTTACATTTGTTTCTTTCCCACAAATTTCACATAATGGGTTTTTTGGTACGAGTCCTAGTACATGTTGAAGCCACGAAAAACATGTCTTATCATCTTTCAAAGCAATGTTGTGTAGTTTTCTAAAATTGACTGCCATTCTTAATAATCAAATGTTACTTATGTATAATTGAAATATTACCTTACTTACGTGTATTATTTGAAAGTGTTTACAGCTGTTGATATAGATTACTTAAGTTAATTGTTCAAAATAATTAATTAGTATCGATTGATTATATCGATGGTTATGATTGAGTAATATCGTTTGCCAATTTCGATATAAAAAACCGGGTCCGCTTATCGTACCCTACCCGTAGGATACTTTTACATTATATAATGTGTTATTATTAGGGTTATTATAATAGCAAAGAAAAAAAGTCATATACACTGTGGATTGTTACATTATTATACGGACAAAGGACATAATATTTTAGTCCTTAGAGTTACTCACCAACACTGCCACAGACTGTTTAGTGCTATGCAACCATATGTTTTTACTTTGCAGTCGTATGCAAGGATTGGTGTTGTTAGTGTACCCTCACGTGCAAGTAGTTGACAACACATATGATAGAGCGTAACTCAGATAAAAGTGTGGGTAGAGTACAATAAACGGACCCAATTTTATATCGATTAGTATAATCATTGATAATTAATATAATACACATAGTGACAATCTCATAAATAATAAAGGAGGTCTAATAAATGCAGAAAACACTAATAACGTAGCCTTTAAAAAAACACCAATCTAAAGAAATCTTTCACTCACTAATTACTTTCAACAATCAGATCATTACAGAAAGCAATGCAACTAAATTCTTAGGACTGATAATTGATGATAACCTGAATTAGAATATTCATGTTAAAGAAATTATGATAAAAGTATCTTCTTTTCTTTACTGTAAGAAAAATACAAAATATGATTTTAAAGCTTTGAAATATATTTATTTTGCATATATCCACTACTTTATAATAGCATTTGTTATCTCTTTATATGGTGCCACTTCCATTAATAATTTTAATCTCATTTTAAGGGCTCAAAAAAGCCATCAGAATAATATTAAAACTTGAACCACAAACCAGGTTTAAAGGGTAATTATGCTTATAAGAATTGTTATACACCAGAGGAGCTTATGAGAGCTTAGGGCTTAACAAAATCTCAAAAGTTGTTATTTTTATATCTAAAGAAATATTTCTAGAACCTCATTCTTAGAAATTAATTTTATCAGTTAACAAACTCAGGAATGATGATGGTTAGGAGCAAAGTTTAAGAGAATTAAATAAAACTTATAACTTGTATGGTTTTCAATCTCACAAAAAATATATAATAACAATTAATGAAACAGTTGGAAATATGAATCTGTTATATTTTGTGTTATGTAAAATTGTATCTATCAGTATATTTTTGTCTTTAATATTCACCGTGTAATATTTATTATTTATTCAGTAATACATTTAGCCAGAAAGAAATTCTCACTTGAAAACCAGTGGATGACAATATTTGAGAAAGATTGTGTAACAAAAAGCACATGAGTATACTGTAGAATTACATATCTCTCTCCTGCTCTACACGTCTACAAAGAAACTGTGCGAGCTTAGGTGGCCGATGAATAGCAACCATTATTGGTCAAAACTGGTGCCCATTAGTATCCATGCTTCAAATTAATTAGACTCGAGTATGAGAAACGAGAACTTCTCCACACAAATTGGTGGATTTAGGCATTTGCTACCTCAAGGCGGACAGTTGACTGTTTCCCTTCTACCCTACTACCACCTCAATACTGCAAACACCCTAATGGCTTATGTGTCTCAGATTTTGAAATCTGTATGGGAATTGTATGAGCCCCAAATAAGTCCACAAATAAGTTATTATTTAAAATTAAGAATTAACGACGATTAATTTACAGATTTTTACAGTTAGTATTTTTGTCTTTATTCATGATTGTGTAGTTAATCTATTTTTATGTAATAATTTTTTTTATTCAAATATGTGATAATAAACAAATGTTCTGTTCTTTTCACACAAAAATTCAAAATTGTATGGATTAGACAAGTTTTTGTAGTATGTTAAGTACAAAATATACATCTATATAGTAATTGTGATATGTTTAATAAATATATATATATATATATATATATATATATATATATATATATATATGCATACATACACACACACACATATATATATATATGTATACATACCAGCAGTTACCTGCGGCTTGGCGTACAATTTCCTACTACAAAACTGGGACATAGTGGGCATATTTCTTTTGAATGTCTTTGCTCTCCTGAGATAAATGATAGTCACTGAAAGATATTCCAACCTCATGATCCATTGAAGATTTAAATTTAAAGAGCAGCTTTAGGGGACTCTTATGTTATAAGATTATTTATTGAATAGTTTCAACAATTGAACTGTATTAGGCCGGTTTAGAGGAATCATAAAGTCGAAGTCATACTTCCGATGTAATATAAATGGTGGGGCTCAATGTAACATTGAAACGGAAGTAGGAATATTTTAGGTACATATTATTAAATTGTTCACGGAGCAGAACTTCTTATGTTAAGCGAAATTACATATATGGTTTTTCTTTTAGGCTTTGCGTGTGTATAAGCACTTCTGGATCGAATGAATTATATTTCCGATACCATGGTTGAGTTTGATTTAATGCCCAACTCAAGAAAATATGTACGTAAGCAATTATGAGAAAATTACGGCTGTAAAAATGATGGGTTTTATAACAGTCTTTATATTTGTAGGCAAAGAAAGTTTTTAATTTTGTCTTTGATATCTGCATTACAGTTGTGACCAAGCACTGCATATTTATTATTTGGAAAAAGTTATTATTTTATTTTATTATGTGGATAAACTCTGTGCTCAACAGTGATTACAGAAGAGGTTTAAATATAAAGTCTTGTTGTTTTTAAACCTGCTCTATCCTTATACACTACAAAATAAATGTAAAGAAATTTAAAATGGTACTTAAATTAAGTGAACATACGATTGTTTTGTCATTATAATGTTTACAAAGAACTGTTGATCTGGCCAGGCTCTCAATAACATGTGTTTGTTGCAGCACATTTCTTATTGGAATTTTTACAACTTTAGACGCCAGTGGGGAGGAACCCTGTAAACTTTTAATATGTTTAGTACTTATTATTGTATACAACGAAGACAAATTCACACACACAAAAATTATTAATATTGGTCCAGCCGTTCTGGAGTTGTAAATGGTGTAACTAACACGACTGTTTTATATACAGGGTGTTCTGTAAAAGTGTTCCAATACTTTTTTGTTCTGGTGTACACATAAAAATAAGCAAAAAGGTTTACATGAAAGTATGTCCTAAAACCATTATTAGTTTTCCGTTTATCTATCTCTATGTGTTTTTTATAAAAAAATTATATCTTTTGAACCAGTTAAGATAAAGTTATGAAACTTGATAATTGTATTAACCTTTGTTAAACCTTTTTGAAAATAAAATATTAACAAAATCCTTTTACCTGTTTCAAAATGGTGTCTAAAAGGTTTAAAGTCTAATAACAAAAAAACCTGTTTAGTAAGTTATAAAAAAATGAATAGGATACCTACTATTTAGTCATTTTTATACCAGTTCCAACAGTACTTTTTCAAAGAAATCCGTCATATAAACATAAGCCAAGAAATGTCTTGTTTAGTTGCTAGCTGCCATTTTGATATTTAATAACATTTTGATAACAAAAATTAATATCTCTAGAACTAGTAAAGCAAGTACGAAGTTATCAAGTTATCAAACTTCGTACTTAGGTAGAAATACCTAAGAGGAAAGTTAAAAGAAATAACTTTAAGATATAAGACATTTTATTGTAAAACAAGAATTTTTAATATTTAAAAAAAATATAAGCATTTACTTTAAAAATACAAAACTGGTGTACAAAAACACATCCACCACAAGTTAGTTGCTTTTGTCATCCAAATTAAAAAACATACATAATAGTTTGAAAATGAAAGTATTATTTTCTCTGTAAATACTGTATTGTCTTAATTGGTGTAAATGTTTGTTTTAGGTCCAATATTGAGAGTTTAGTGATTACTTACCTTTGATAACTCTCAAATATGGTATAAATACTTAATTGGTATAAATGTTTGTTTTAGGTACAATATTGAGAGTTGTGTGATTACCTACCTTTGATAACTCTCAAATATGACTAGAAATACTTAATTTAACTGCATCATTGAAAAAACTTCTTTTGCTGTAAAATAATTGGTAAAATGCAGCAAGAAGAAAAGCCAAAGTTCCTCAAATTTCACCAAGGCAGTGTTCGAAGTGTTGCCTTCAGTCCAAGGGTAAGCTGTATTTATTTCTGGGAGTTCATAAATGAAATTTTGGGTTCTTAAGTTAAAATATTTTAACTATATCAAATATTGAAATAACCATTTTGTTTTTTTTTTTAATGTAAGGCTATTAAGGCATTTACTATTAAGTATATTTTAATATGTGCTCTGTTTGTAGTGTGGTATACATCAAATGGCATTCAGTTCCTTCTCATTTGTTGATCAGCATATTTGAATTGGTGATTGCCAAAAGCAATAATCCTGTGAGATAGCTTGCATTCTGTATTTTATTCGGCTTATACTAGGATTATACTAAGCAGAAGAAGTATGAGAGTCTAGTCTCTCCTTCAGCAGGTCCTCCCCTTTTAATGCACTAGTTGCTGAATGAAGTATTAATTACTTCCAGCACATGCACACTGATGTCCGTGCAAGCTATTTCTTGGCTATAGTAGGCAGGCTTCTAATCTGCCTTAAAACTGGCTGTAATGAAACGATATTAGGTTTACCTCATAAGACTAATGTTAAATCTCGAAACAATTTTAAACCTTTTTTTGTCTTAGAATCGTTTTATGTCTCATTGAGAGAAATGATTAATACGCATCTAAATCCTTTTTGTTTTTCTTGTAATTACATATATTTTTTGAGTATTTAGTGGATAAAGTACAAACATTTATATGTTTAAAATGAGACATCTTACACAATTTTGTGACCAAAAATAGATTGTAAAAGTGTTTGAGGATTAACTTTGTTTTTACGGTGCTAAAATCAAGATGGCTGCTAGTAAAGCCATCAATAATATTAACAACCAGCTGATTGAAGTTAACATGTCACATCAGATGCATTAACCCTTTCGATCCCAACGTCCTATTTTTAGGACGTCCCATGAAATCACGTACGATCCCAACGTCCTATTTTTAGGACGTCACGTGAAATTGCGTATGATCCCAACGCCCTATTTTTAGGGACGTTCGGAAAAAAAAATATTTTTCGAATATAATAAATTGCAGTATAACTACAACTATTATATCAGAGTACTCGTAATGAACCGGCCTACAAAGTTACAGTAACTATCGATACTTTTTATTCGATGTGTCGACGATGTTTTAGTTTGATTTAGATGGCCGTGGCTGTTTGGCGGCAAAGACCGCGCCAGCTCTCATCGCTGTCAGTCATCTGCTGTTTGTTGTGTTTACAACGCCTTTGCTGCATTGTTCAGTGTTTACTTTGTGTTTATAACTTTTTCGTGAGCAACTTGAGTGAAATAAAATGTAAACGGGCACATTCACCACTAAGTGATAACACTATAGGACGTTTAATAAACGAAGAGGAAGAAAACTATTGTAGTGAAGAACCTAGTTTGGCTGGCTCTGACAATGAAATAGTAAGTAGTTCTTCAGTAGATGATACTGATAATGATCCAACATTTGATCCTGATCAACCTGGACCATCAACCAGACAGTTTCGTCTAAATGTGAGTAGGCCTAGAATTGTATCACATAAGGAGTCAGACAGTGACAGTAGCGACTCTGTTCAAAGTAGGCCTAATGTACGGCAACCTCGGGGAAGACCCCCTGGACCTATGCCTACTAATGATAGCTCGACCGATGAATCGAGTGGTGAAAATGAACAAGGATGGGTGGATGTGAATTGAAGAGAATGATAGGGGTTATCTGCATCCATTTTCTTTCTTAGAACTGCCTGGAGTTAGACATTGCCCTCGTATAAATTCCCCAGTCATTGAATATTTTAGATTATTTTTCACAGTATCACTACTGGAAATGTTTTCTAAATATACCAACATGTATGCTGAAAGAGTTATTACAGCATACAATTCAAGCAAAGGGGCCAAATGACAGTATTCGAACATGGCAACGTGTGACACCTGCAGAAATATAGGCATTCATTTGTGTCCTGATCAACATGGGTCTGAATCACAAGCCTACCATTGCAAGCTATTGGTGGACATCCTCCAGTCAGTCTAACTGAATGGTTTAGGAGAATGTTTCAGCCGAAATCGATTTCAAGACATACTGGCTTATTTACATATGGTGGACACAAGAAACCTTCCAAAACCGAAGGAACCAGATTATGATCCTTGTGCTCGTGTAAAACCTCTCATAGACCACATGAATCAAATTTCTAAGCGTCATTACACTCCCAACAAATTTCTGTCTATTGATGAGAGGTATAATACCTACCAAATGCCACAATCCCCTGATGCAGTATATGCCAAAAAAAACACCCACAGATTTGGTGTCAAGTTGTGGTTGCTGTGTGATGCAGTAGTAACACACTATTGTGTCCATTTTTTGGTCTACAAGGGAGCCAAAAATACAGAAAGACAACAGGTAAAAGAAACGGGTCTTGGTTACAATGTTGTCACTAAACTTCTCGACGTTGGAGGGTGTTTGTGGAAAGGTTTCCATTTATTTGTGGACAATTTGTTTACCTCCATTAGACTAGCTAAATCTTTGTATGAAAAGTTTACACATATTACACGTACAATCCGAATGAATGGGAAAGGGATTCCTCTAGAAATGAAAGAAAATTATACAATTGGCCAGAGAAAATATAAAAGAAAAATATACAATGCTGTTGCTAGGATACAGACAGAGAAAAACTCAGAAAAAACCTGTCCTATTGCTGTCAACTGATGCAAAGGCTGGAGAACAACAACAATCAAAAAAAAGGGGAAACAAAATCTACATAACTAGTAAACCCAAAGTAATCAGAGATTACAAACAAGTACATGGGTGGAGTTGACAGCCATGACCAGATGTTGTATCAATACATGGGTGACCGTAAGTCAGCAAAAATTTTGGAAAAAAATTACCCTCAATGTGTTATCTAGGATGATTTCTAAACTCCTATATTTTGTACAAGGAAAACACCATCAATCCAATGTCTAGGACTTAAATTTACAGTCACCTTAGTACATAGTTTGTCAGAAGAATGGTTTTGATGTCAAAGAACAAAGACCCGCGATTGCTGCAGACTTCAATAACATTGTTCAAGAAGAACAAGGTGTGGAGGGGACGCTGATCAATTATCCATCTATTTTGAAAAAATTCCTGATAAAAAAGCAAAAAAATTGCTGTGTGTGTAGTGCAGCCAGTACCAGTGGGGGTGGTAAAAGGAAAAAAGTCAAGTTACACTTGCAGGAAATGTAAGAAAGGCCTACACACAAAATGCTTCCCCCTCCATAAGTGTTAGTGTATACACACCACAAAAAACGTTTTTATAAAAAAATAAGTGTTAAAAAACATTATATAAAATTCAAAATCAAATTAGACTTTATTTGGTGTTACAGTTTAATAATTTTAACTGTAGTATAATAACTTTATATGTTTTAGTACTTTTTAAAACCAGTTTTTTGCATTGTTCTGCCAACGGAACCAAAAAGTGTGTGATTACACTTATTTTCTTTTGATATTTTCTCAGCTATTTTATAAATATATTTCAATGAAAACTTGGGTTCTACTTCATTTATATGTGTGCCAATAGAAAAACGTATTGTTTTTTGACCTAGGAATTTTTTGAGGCTACTCCTTACCGTAGGAAATGCAAAATTTAGGAAATTATTTTTTTTGGTAAGTAACAAATTTTTTTTACAAAAAATGTTTGTGCATGATTACAAAAAGTTTTGTTTAATGCATGCAATAGAGTGTACTTTGGGAAGTAAAACCATGAAAACTACATGAATTTTCATCAAATAAATAAAAATTCTATGCAATTTTTAGCTAACGTCTACATTTCTAGTAAAATGGTGCAGATACCTCAGCGCCAAGAGCTGGGAAATCTGGTAGATCCCCACACAAAAATCTTGGGATCGAAAGGGTTAATGGTATTTTCAGCAAAATTAGGAAAGAAATAATACGATCACACATAGGGATTTATAATTGTATAAAATAGTTTGTATGTGTACATTAAATAATATTCTATATATATTTTAATATTGTAATGTGTAAGTTTCAGTTTTTAAGAAATCAAGCATCAACCAAGAATGTTATAGTGTTTAAAGTGTTAACATGGCCTTGACAATACATGCACAATCATTAGTCATTACTCTTGGTTAGTACCAAGATAAATAAAAATAGCACTCATTGCTCAACACTATATTTATCTGCAAGATAACTTACTACCAGATGCATCAAAAAATCTTTTTCATAATATGATATTTTCAAATACCATATTATGTAACAGAATTAAAAGAAACTATTAAGACTAGAATGAATACTTTTTAAGGAGAGGCCAGTTATATTTTTAGCACTATTCTGTTCATTGCCATGGACCAATTGCCTGATCAAGGATTTTTTTAAACAGGATAAAAATGCGAAATTGTATATTGTAATGTCAACTGGTAAGTGATGAGGGTTACAGACAGAATTTCAATCAATCATTGAATTAATCATTTATTTTCAGAACACAAAGTGTATAACAACGTCATCAGTTAAAGGATAATAACAATCCACGCTAACCTATATTTATTAAGGACAAATACATTTTAGAAATTTATAAACCCTTCAAATACATGTTGTCTTTACTATATTCAAGAGTAAAGTGTGTTTTTTTTTCAATTTGCAAGACATTGTCAAAACAGTGAATATTTTGTTTAATAGGCTTAGGCCTAATTTAAAATTACAATTTAGTGATCCAGGTGTAAAATTAACTAAAAATTTATAAAATACAGCAATACCAAAGGACTAAAACCAGGTTGAAAGTTACCCTATACTTCAAAGTACTCACTAACTTTAAATCTGCATTATCTCTAACTCAGACCATAAGTTCAATGATGTATACTGTATAACCACCAACTCTTGTTAGAATATGAAAAAGAACATGTATGTAAGTTTCCTCTCCTATTTATGTGCAAGCAATGCCTTATTCATTTTGTATGAATAAACATTCCAGGACCGTTATCTCTTCTGTTCTGGAGCATATGATGGCAAAGTCAATCTGTACTCGGCTCTGCGTATGGAGCTGCTCATGTGCTACCAGATCACAACCATGACACTGGCTCGCAATGTCAACGCCGTTCGGTTTACTTCAGATGGCTCAAGGGTGCGTAACTAACACTATTAGGGTTAAGAAAAATGCACACCATCAGAAGAACAGCATTTTGTGATGAAATTGTTCTATTTTTATCTATTAATTTTTAATTATGTACTATATCAGTTGTCCATTAGTACACAATGTTCAAAATACAATTGAAATTCAAAGATATTTAAATAAATTGCCAATATACAGTGTATGTTTAAGAGTAAATCAAAGATGTGGCAGCAGCATTTAGAATGTCTTATTTTAGTTGATAAGTTTTTTATCATCAACAACTGGTTGAAGGTTAAGGATGATAAAATTTAGATAAAACTGGTGCACTTCTCGCTATCTCATAATATTAAAAATAACTTCCTGTAATAATAATGTTTATTTGTTGTCCAATGAACTTTACAAATTTGTGGTCATTGAAAGTGTTACAGCATATACAGCCAGAGCACATAAAATAATTCTAAAATATTTATTTCTTAAGTAGTAAAATTATAATACATTTGATTTTTGTGTCAATTTTTCAAATTGTACTGTTCGAGGCAATATGAAATTTATAAATACCACCACCATAACCAAAACATGATAAATGCAGAAATTGAAAGTTTATGAATAAACATAGTTTTTCAGATGATGCTCCTCGAGCAATCCTTTGAAATGTGACATGCAGTAGCAAAATTGTAAAATCAGTGTTGTCATTTACATAACATTTTGAGGCAAACTTCTTTATTTAATAATGATTTATGTAGTGTATGTAGTAATGGTTGTCGCTATTCTGTATTTATACTATATGTGTACATTGTATGAGTCTTGAATAAAGTTAATTTGAATTGAATTGAATATGTAGTACCTTAGTTATATTACATGTGGGATATACGTGTGATTGCTCTCAACAAATAGTTGTAACATCATATATGGTCTGAATCAGCCAATTTTAGAATATAAAATTATCAATAATATATTTTATTTTTGTTCAACATAACATTTCTGTAATCATGTAATTTTAATAATACACTATAGTTCAATCAGTCATATTAGATTAAGTAATGCAGGAGTAGAAGAAATATAATTTAGTATAGCATTTGAATTATAAGTCCAGTTGTGCACATTTAAAGACGTAGAAATAGACAGAAATTTGCTTAGCTAGTGTCTGTGACAATCCCAGTCATGCCGGGATTTTGAACACATTAAGTTTTTGCATTTATATCGCTCTCTCCCTTTCTAAATTTCATTAAGTATTGAATTTCTTCAAGTATGTGATGTAATTTTAAATTGTTATCTTATTTTAAATATAACGTTCTAATACAGTCATCCAAAGAGAGAGTTCGTTTATTACAAATTTCTAATCTAACCTTGGTTAATACCCATCTTCCTATCGAATCGAGCGAACCCGTGGAAATTCTAAAATAAAATAGTGTAGACATTATGTCAGGTATCACATTCAGTGTGACAGGATAGTGTGTAGAGATAATTTCCTCTAAATATAACCAGCATTTTTACAGGTTTTTAAGTTAGTACCTATAACAATAAAATATTTAAAATAAAAATAAACTATCATATGTATGTTTTACTGTCACTCATCAAAATGTAGTAAAAAACAATCACTTCTGAAACTTGTTCATAGTATATTGTAGAATTTTAGCTGTCTTGTACAACAAAATCAGCCCTCATTAGTAATATAAAACTAGAGGAAAACCTTTTATTTAATAACAAAACATGGAAGCAATAACCAAAAGAATTGTCTTTTTTAAGATCTTGGCCGCGACAACTGCCAGGAGACTAGGAGTGGTAGATGTTGAGCGAGGAGAACAGCTGTTGGCATATGACAACTGTGCTTACGGCGGCCGAGAGCGCTCGGGTCTCGCCACAGACCCTGTGTGCCCAAACATGGCAGTCTCTATCGCAGTCAACGGCAAGGGGCTGACTTTGCTAGACCTGCGCATGCCTCTTCCATTGGATTTTGTTTACGATGTAAGGACATTTTTCACTATAATTAATCTTAAAAAGGCTATAATTAATCCTAGCTTCTTTGTTTGGCTGTGGATTTTCCAAATAGTTTGACAATAAACACTACTTTTAATAAAATTGGATTGGAAATTTAAATTGGGTCAAGTAAAGTAAGACCAACTAATCAGAATTCTTTTGTTTTAGTTTGAATTAGGCCTATTTAATTAATACAAATTTATATGTATTCAGGGTATTTTATACTCTGGGGTGTGCTCTTCAATCAGATTCATTCCCCCAAAACTCCTAGTTACACCACTGCTAAAAGTATTTATAGCAGCAAGATACAAGAGCTGTCTTATTGTCATGTTGGTAGTTACATGAGAGCCTGATCCGTGACGTATGTTTCCTGCACGGCTCATGGCCGTGGGCACGGGGCCACCAGTCCTCTATCTTGACTGGGGGCTACGAGGGGACAGTCAAAGTCACCACCATGGATGGTCGGGTCCTCCACAGCTTCCAGACCGGCCATTCAGTGAACACAGTGTGTCCCACACCTGAGACGTTTAACCACTGTGCTGACGACGGCTTCTATAGTGAGTATGGAAATATTTTGTTCAAAATCTCAAATATTAAATAGTGCACAGCATGTAGATGACACAGTAATGGGACACACATATTTTTTTAACACCTTAAAATTATATATATTTATTTAATTAATTAGATTCTTATAATTTATGAAAGCATAGGTAAACAAATTGTAAAAGTATCTATTTCACCTTTTATATTTATTACAATTATACACACATTATATTCATTATTTTGATCCCATTCCAGGCTCAAAATTGCTTCTCAATTGTTTAATTAATTGTCATATATTATGTACCATTGTATTGTGCATTCAGTTATTAAAAATGTGTCTCCCCAATGCTAATTGTTTCTATAAATAAAGCATTAATATTTTTGGGCAATACAGCGGTTCCAAAAAATTGCATTTGATCATTTTAACATATTACTTCTACTTATGAAAGCTTTGCTCTAGGTTAACTTATGTAATACTGGCATGTGTACACCTCTTGTGCAATCCTTTTGTTTCACCAAATTGTTATTCGGGTAGTATTGCAAGAATGAATAGTTAGTAAATTTAATGTATGAATAATTTCATACAATGGCCAATAATCCAACCCCAGTGAAAAGGTGTTTCTGTCAGCGCTTGGTTAGAACAAGGGTTACAAAAACAAGTGCTAAAATGTTTATTATATGCAACAAGACGTGAAAAAATTTCCAGTTTAGGACATAGATCTTTCTCAAACATTGCTAACTTGAATATAGTAAAATCATTTCTAAATTGCTCCAGGCAATGTAGTGGTTCTATATAATCAAACTACTTATTTTTTAACCAGAAGCTGTTATCTAAATTTCTAATGTTTTTAAACTTTGTCTAAGCATATAAGTTTTGTTTAAAATATCAGTAAGTAGTCTTACTTTAAGGGAACTCAATTCTATTTTGAAATCCGAGAATAGGAGAGTTGATACAAATGCTTGTAATAAAATATTTTATAATAGTGCTGGAAGATTAAACCTATATATCAGTTAACAATGTTTCTTGAGGCCAATTCAGCAATTTTTTATGGTATTTCTAATTGATAATAGATGTAAAATGAGTAAAATTTAAGTAGATTGGAAAGTACTGTTGTTAAGGATATAGTGTACTGATTGCTCATTTTGCATCCTTCATTCACTTATGAACAAATTACACTAGAATTTTTAATAAAGTTTCAGACTTTTTGAGCTCACTCAATCCTTTTGTGTACTTATTGTTGAAAACTGTAACAAATTATTAATAATTTACTTCCTTATTTCTTTTTTTTATGTACATCACTATAAATAGAAATAGCTGAATGTTATATTTTTAATACCTCCTCAAACTATATTTTATTACTTTATAAGAAAAAGATCATTATAAAAAATTTAACAAAAGTCCATTAATTACAATAATTTTTATTCTGTATTATTTTAACTCCTCAGAGACCCATTTGTGTTGTGTTTGTAATTAAAGTGAATACAGTGATATATCAGAAGTTGGGCAGTAAAAATGGTTCCATTATATATGTTTATCAAATGTTTGTGAAATACTATGCTGTAGATATCAAAGTAAGGAAACATTGTGGTTTTGTAAATAACATATTTGACTTGGAAACCAAATTAACAAAATATATTCGCAAAAATCAACCTGTATAAATAATATTTGACTTAAAGTTCATACTTTCAATACCAATGTTCGTGCATCACCTTATATTTATCTGTGTACACCAGCAGCTAGGCAGTAAACAGATGATCAATAAAACCTGTAGTGCCTTTTGTAATTTTTAATGAACATACACTCCATAAAAATATGTGTAGGTTCATATCTCAATTTCTTTATCATGAATAAGGTGGTTCTTAATTTAATTTAAAAAATCAAACATGTATTACATTTCATAAGTAATAAAATTATAAATTTAATAATATAAATTCAATCAAAAGGCATATATTCTAGAACAAAATCATGACCTAAAGATCTTCAAATACATTGATATTCATGAAAACAAGTCTCTTTTAGAAAGCCTTTTTTTGGCTAAGTTATGAAATAAACTACATATATATTACTTTTAGTAAATGACTGTACAAATCAAATTGTTAAAAAAAGTTGGCACTATATTTCGGTGAAAACCGTCTTCAGTTGTAACAATAATTTTGTGACTTTACTGTCATGTACTGATTTTCATAAATGTTATTTTAAACTAGGTTTGATACTGAGTGGGGGAGAGATGGTTTCTTCTTACGTACCTGACTCTGGCATCCAAGAACACCTCAAGGAGCATAAAGATATGCCAATTTGGAAACTTAAGTAAGTTTACGATTTGTGTAAAATCACATGTGCTTTGGCAGTTTGCGTTGTTTCAATATCATGTATAAAGCAATCTTATTTATAATAAACGTGTGCGAAGTTTTTTTTAGTTTAAAAAATGTAATAACATAATACAAAATTTGATCAAATAGATCTTTACATAATTATTTCGTATGAATTTTATTTTTATACAGTAAAACATTTTTGATAATTCTTATTGATTTTAATACATCTTGGTAAGGGTTAGTTGGTTTTTAATCCTCTAAATTCAAATACCAATAACATTGCAGGTATACTTCTCAGGGCAGTCTCCTGTACTCAGCATGTGATGGAGGAGTGCTGAGACGGTACAGACGCTATCCTGACCATCATCAGTACCTAGGGGAAGTGTACAAACACAAAGGTGATATTCAGGATCTCGACATATCTCCATACGATGAATGTATCCTTTTCTAAACCGACCCTTTAGAATATCAGCTGAAGTATTCAATCGGGTCATTTTTGACCAGCAATGGTATTATATTTACATTAACTGTACTGCTTTATTTGCTTTCTGGTTTATATTCTGGTGCAAGTCTATATTAAATACTAAACATGGAAACATTTTATGGCATAGGCTTCAGACCATACAATGGCACTATTTAATTTGGATTATGTACATAAAAGAAACCCCAGTAAAACCTCACTGGATAAATACAAAACCGTGGATGTCCAGGAGTTTTCCGTCTTAAAAGTTGGCATGGCTAAGGTGGTGCCCACTACTCCATTCATGGTGGCTGTACCAGAGATCTTGAAACGAGGTGGCCCTTCCCCCACCCTACAGACCTGAATATCCCGTTACTCTAAAACCAACACAAAAGACCTATAAGACGCAAGTTGTATTTGGTTATAAAACAAAGTTTTTTATTTAAATGGCTTGTATGGTGACTTAATACAATATCAAATTAAATATCATATTTATAAAAATGTTTAAAATAATCTACTTGTATTTCTAAGTAATATTGTTGGTTCTTCTAAGGACTCATTTTGAGCTGATTTATACCTATCCTGGAGGTCCTAAACACATTAGAATGTTTTCCTTTACAATTGAGCTACCTGAATAATGTAATTTCACTAACTACAAAACCTGAACTATTAATCTCTTATTTTATCGGTTATTGCCTCTATAATTTTGGGTGTCTTGAATACAAGTTTTTGGCTGGTTTAAACGATTTAAACATGGCCGCAAATACACGAGTGACGACACTCACATTGGTAGACAAAAAAATAATGCTAACATTGCAAAGATCGGTAATCTTGTTAAACTACATTACCGATAATTAGTCAGAAATACTACATTAGCGTCCAAACTACCCTATGTGATTGTGTACAGAGAAAACTGAATGATTTGTGGGAAAACAAGTCATGGATCCTCTACCAGGACAATGCTCCAGCAGACAAAGCTTTGTCAGTGAAGACATTTTTGGGCAAACACAACATCTCCGTTTTATAATATCCAACCTACTCACCTGACTTGGCCCCCATGACTTTTTTGTTCCCTAAAGTCAAGTTATATTTGAAAGCAACAAGATTTGAGACTGTTGAAGCAGTAAAAGAAAAAGCAACAGAAGTCATGAACAGGGTTACGGAGAATGATCAGCTACGTGCGAAATAAGAACGGGAGCCAGACAAAAAAAGAAGAGGGATGGGAGGGTAGCCAAACGATATTCAGCCTTATTGCGCTCAATCTGTGGCTCCACCATTACTACTCCAGTAAGTTTTTAGCCACACCTCCATCCAGAGTTTTTCCCTCCTAAACAAGATAAAGGATGAAACCCTGTATTTCGCACTTGGAGGGAGATTGGATTGATATTTTCCATGAAACGTATTGTCGCATCGACAGGTCTCAACGTACTGACCTCAAACCAGTCTCGTTGCGGAGAGGAGGAGTCAGGCTGCACAACAGTGAGAGAGAGAGAGAGAGAGAGAATATCTTTATTTTACAATCTTCAAGATTGAAAATGGTGTCACTTAGTACAATACATTTGTTATGGTAATTTCAGTCCAGAACTTGCTTTACATAGTAAAATTTGGCCAGTCCAGAAATTCATTTATGGTGTAGAACGGTCGTTGGAGCAACCAAGCTTGAAGTTTTTTCTTTAAGATAATTGGGTCAGCTCTCTTGATTGTGTCAGGAAGGATGTTGAAAAACTTGGCTCCAGCATATGAAGGCTTTGATTGAAAGCGACTACTGTGGTGAATCGGCAGAGCAAAGTCTGTGGCATTCCTGGTTTGGTAGGTGTGAGTATCCATGTGGCGCTGCAGTTGTCTTGAGGATGCCAGGTAGATCACTTCCAGCAGGTAGATATTAGTGACTGTCAATATTCCCATTTCTTTAAAAGCACACCTGCAGCTGTCTCTCCAGTCAAGATCAGCCAGTATTCTTATAACCTTTTTTTGAATGATGAGAACACGCTCCAGTGTTGCCAACATGTCGAAAAAAATCATCCTCCTGGTCATGAGAGCCTCAGTACACTTACTTTCTGGATATACTTTGTATAATAAGTATTTTCAGATTATTACATCATAATCTGAATTGATAGATAGATTTACAAATCTACTATGAACAAATGTAGTTACTTCAAGCGGCCTTGTGTTTTCCATTAATCTTCAAAAATGGATGTAATCCAAGTCTTAAACAAAAATAACTTGTGTTTTTTTTAGGATCACCTAGTTAGCAGGCCTCAATGTCGTTTTACACAAACTTCGGATGTCTGATGAAATAGGCCCTTGTCATTTAAAGAGTTCAAACAAGTATTTGACCTTTTATCATAATCCAAGATGTAGTACATAGATTTACTGTAGATGCATCTAATGAAGCTTATTTCCAAATACTAATCCGATGGATCTGTACTAATTGTTTTCAGTTGTCCTAGAATGTGCTTAGACACAAGACCTTGATATTGATTTAGTTTTCCTGAGCAGCTACCCAGATCTCATCACCGCCTCTAAAGATCGGTCCGTAGGTGTTCTGAGGCTAGGGGCACCGAGCCACGGCTGGACCGAGTACAGTGAGCTTACATGATACAAGACCACTGTCCTCGTCCGTGTACATAAGATGTACAAAGATTTTGACTGTACTAATTTATTACATACATTTTATACTTTTTCAGTAATAATGAGATGTGATTTTATAGCCCCACGTACATTTTTGTTGGACAAAAAGCCAGTCTTTACCAAGGTTATATAAAGGATGTTGGTTCACTAGGGTATACCTCTGTGCATGCATTGTTGACAAAGCAAGGTTGGAGTACTTCTAGTTCGATTATTGCCTATTTTAAGGACATTTTGAGTATACAATGTTTCAGTCAAATCAAAGTTTCATATCTTTGTCACTTCATTTCCTCATTAACATTTAAATATTGTTGATAATCACTGAATATTTTTTTGCATTCACACATGCAAAATGTGAATTTGCATCTGCATCACACTACTGATCAAGCAGTTTACAATAATACAATACAATAATACAATATTTTCTTAAATTTTAAATGTAAACAAATGTTTTACCTCTTTGATAAACTTCAGCTGTTAAGTATCAGTTCACTTTGTATTACGTTTCGTAGCACAGTCTGCCGGATCCAATATAAAACATTCCAACACCAACAACAATTTATAAATAAAAAAATAATTAAATAAACTATTTAAATCGGACCAAATCACGAATCTAAACCATTCTCGGATCCCCTTCAACACACACACAACATTTCATCAAAATCAGTCCAGTCGTTTAGGAGGAGTCCAGTCACATACACACGAACACAAGAAATATATATATATATATATATATATATATATATATATATAAAGATAGTAAAATTAATATTTAGGCTATATAGATTTGTTAAAAACATGTTGATTTCAAAAATTTAAACTAAGTGGAGAAATGTAGAATCTTGGAGCATTGGAAAAACGGTTTATTGTAGTATCACTAGATAAAGGAATACAACATTTTCCAATATATAATTTTTTATTTTGTGCAAGGCCTTTCTGAATCAAAGATTCCATCATCAGGCACTTCACAAATTATCAAATTCACAAATTGATAATTTGTGAAGTGCCTGATGATGGAATCTTTGATTCAGAAAGGCCTTGCACAAAATAAAAAATTATATATTGGAAAATGTTGTATTCCTTTATCTAGTGATACTACAATAAGTGGAGAAAGATAATGAAGAACAAGAGAAAATGTGTATTTATTAACTATATTCAACTTATCTAGGCTTGGATAAACAAATGTACAAATTTCTAGAACTAGCATAAAATTTAAAAGTATATTGTTGTAAAAGTGAATTCTGAAATGCAACTTTTTCAGTAAAAAAATGTAGAAAACATCTATTAATTGTAAGCAGCAATATGATAAATGAGATTCATAGGGGAAACTAATAAAAGTCTGCAACAAGATCTATTCCAGCTGTATCAAACTCAACAGCATGCACACAGAACTTGTAGGAGTGGGCCAACCTTCTTTATATAACCTTGAGTCTACAAGTTGTGTAATTTTACCAAAGATTTGTAAAGCCATAAGTTTAGATTGCTAACTCATCATTCTAGGTACACACTTATATTTTGCATCACGGCTGTATGTAACATTTTAGTAACTTGTCAATTATTTATCCTATGTTGTTTATTTAATGTTTCAAAGAAATTATTTTTCACAAACTAACGACAGCCTGTTGTAAAAATCTGAATTCCATTGAATGGAACTTATTTAATTTAAATATAATTATGATTTAATTTTATGTACTGACAATGTTTCATACCGACTCAAAGAACAGGCTTAAATGCTGTTTACTTTATCACGTTATTTTATTATACTAGAAAAAATTAAATTGCAAGTCAAATAAAGTTGTCTTTTTAGTTTAAAGTATTAATTTTAACTGATCCTTGTATTTGCTGCTTTAGGCTATATATAGTCCATGGTCGGAGCTGGTTAGACTATGGCCCAGGCCTAATGGCCGTTTCAAGCTGGCTGTGATAACCTAAAATATACTTTTCGTTCGTTACAGAAGAAAATTGCAACACTAAACCACAAAATAAAAAATAAGCAGAAAATATTTTGTTACTTTTATACATTATTTGACATGTTTTATAGAGGTTGTGTCAAATTTAGTTTTAAAAACTAATCTAATGTACTTTCGTAAAAGTAATCCACTCATTTGAAAGGTTGGTCTATGTAATGTTTATATCTTATTTTGTTATATATTGTTTAAATTATAGATTTGTTGTTTGTTGTATAGATTCATGTTGCTTTTATTTTTCTGTAAAAGTATAATAAACAGCATATTAAACAAAAATTAGACCATTAAGGATGTAAATGATCAAGATACATATTTTGTGAAATTTGCATCATAGATTTGATATTTACTATTACAATAATGTATAGTAAATGTTATTAGTTTCTGAAACTGTCATTAAATATATAATATAACAAATGAGCAGTGCTATACTAAGTCTTCAAAGCACAAAATTACAAATAATTTCATAAGCAGAATAATTTGCTATAGTATGCTCTTGCTGAATTGTAATTACACTGCCATATTGAGAACCATCTTTGTCTTGGGACACTACCATAATTTTAACACATCAGGTGTTGTTATTATGTTTGTTTCGGTACTTCAGCGTCCAACAATCAGTATTGTGTTATTAACGTCACCTCTCTAGAAGGTAACCATTCCTTTACAGAATAAGGCTATCATATTATATTATATAATTGACAATCCAGTGTTTTTCATGGAACACTGCCAGAAAAAATAGACCAGAAACAATGAAATAGTTTGTACTGTAAAACGTATATATATATATATATATATATATATATATATATATATACGTTTTAATTTCAAAATCATGGATACTTTCAACTTTTCTTCTGATCTCACTTAACATATTTTGTATAATGTTAAAATAAGGTGGTTAATCGTAGTAATTTGTTTTGTGTAGTTTGAAATTTTATGTCTGTCATACAACAAATTTTCATTATTTCTGAGCTAGACAGAACCTGATGATTTCATGATTTCTAAGAACCTCTAAATGATGATGAGTCATCGTTTAAGTGCATTGCGTTTAGAGTACAGCTGTTTATGTTATGTGACTCACTATAGCATTACGCACAGTGTCGCAGGAAACGTGAATCACCTGATGTATACAAGTAAGAGCCTCCTCTCCACCACGCATCTGTGCCTATTTGATTTCCACTAATTTATCAATGTGTGTTTGATCTGACATGTCCAAGACCAATATTTCATCCCTCTACCCTATCCAGCGTCATTTTTTGTTTTGTCATCAGTGTCAGCGTATTTGTAAAGGAGAATGCGTATGACAAGCGTTTAATGATTTTCTTATTGCAAAATCTATACATATTGTTTATTGTTTGTCATGGTACATTGTAAATGCAGTATAAAATATATTTGTTTATATTTTAACAGTTTTTGTTATATGAATACTTTACAAATAAAATTATTTTTCCACCCTTATTTTTTTAACCCTTAAAGCACGGCATATATCTAATCCATCAGAATTACTCTAATCACGACGTACTGAAATATTGGTATTACCTTATTTTAGTTTGTTGTTTCTGGTACAATTAACAAAATGCTGTGAATATCCAGTAATGCTTGTCTATCACATCTTGTATAGTGTGACCTTTTATGGTGTGGCTGTCAATGTCAGCTAAGCTTTTTTTCAAAAAACAATTTGTTGTTTATTGCTTTTAGCCCTAGAAGTGGCATTTTATCGGATATCAGACTATTTTTGGTTTTTGTGAGGTGGTAAACATCGGTTTTCCTACGATCATGTACTATTCTCCTGTAAATAACGATTTAATGTCCTTTCAATAATTTGTAAAAGTCACGATTCAAAGGAGTTGACCCACTTGCATTGACAAAATTCAGGAACTTAAAAAAATGCCATATACGTTATTATGTTTAATAGAAATTCAAAGATGCACCAATGAAAAGTTCCATTTCTGGAGCAACTATGGTCAACTATGTGTTTTCATGTAGGAGTCATAGTTTCCATGCATCAGATTCTTAAAATTATGTTTTTATTTGAAAAAATACAATAAAAACCAAAGTTTTATCAGTCGGAAAACCCAGCGAAATTCTGACTGCCACTACTAGAGTTAAATAAACAATATTTATAAATTATCAATAGTTTGTACAATTGAATACAATATTTTACTATATAATACAGACATTTATAATGCCTACCATAATACAGCAAAAAATGACTTGGTTGCAAACATTACAAAGAAAAATCAGATATTCTTTTAAAGGATACATTCTTTCTTCTTAGGTCTGGGGATGTGGCACGAGAAGATCTATATTTATCTTAATTTTATGTGGTATGTTTTAGTTGGAAAAGTCAGTTTTCTGTAATCTGTGAAGACTTAAACAAGTAGCCAACATTAAAACTGCCTAACATATTTTGAACTATGTGAGTCACATATTTGGTATGGTCTAATCATTTCGGATGGAACTTCACTCACAACATGGAATGAGTGTTGAGCTGTAAGAACACATATGGACATGTGTGGACCTGGATATTGTAATACTGAGAATCGTGACAGTGGGCAAGATGAAATATAATGTGTGCTGATAGTCAAAACAGTAACATCCACAACCAAGATCGTACTCAGGTTTTGTGTGCCCTGTCATGTACCCTGAGGGCCCAGGCTCTGGTAAACTGTCCAAAAAACCAGTCTGCCCACAACTATCACACCTGGCATGATTCACATTTTGCAACACTTCAACATTACCTTACTCTGTATGAGAGACAACCACTCCATATTGTTTGCAGGCTACAGAATCGCTTTCGCAAAATTGTAATATTTAAGTGAAAAAATATTAACACTCATACAAAGAATTATCTTGCAAAAACTAGTGAGTGTTGAGCAAAACACTGATAGGGTACAGAATTTATCATCCAATAAGAAATATGAAACACTGTGCAAAAATGTATAAGATGTACGTACTAAAAAACATATACAAAAAAGTAGCAAATCAACCAAAAATGTCATGGTATAAATTTCCAACTGTAAATGCCCGTGATTTCATGTACAGTGGTAAAAAGGTTTCAACTTTTTTGTATTTATAAAAGCCAGATAAGATAAAAAAAAGCTATGAATGTCACATTAAAAAATATTTTCCAAGCCGTGCAAAGGGCATGTTTAAATATTTTTAACTATTTCGAATAATTTTTTGTTAATTCTAATTATAATAATTGTGTATATAGATAAGCCAGTAATGTTTTTGTGGAGAACCATATTGGATTTTAAATACATTTATTATTTAGTACGTTTTACATTGTACTAAAATTCTGAAATATGGTAGTAATTAAGCCAGTGATGGTTGAATACCTGGATAACCAGCCAGAGCATAAAAACTAAAGTTTTTTTAATATCTGTAAAATAATATAAAGAAAGCTTCTGAAAAGAGTAATGTAATTATTAATTTGTATCATATGATTGTATGACTATTTATCCAAGGCCTATTGGATTTACTTAGCAATACTTAGGTTTAGTTTAATGTACTGTAAACAACTAATAGAATCATGTTTCAATTCAATGTAATTCTATTCTGTAAATAAATGTTCCTGATGAATACGGCTCATGTAACACCATTTTAATTGTAATGTGTGTACTCTTTATTGTGAATAAATTATGTCAGTTTTACAGTAATTATTGTGTTTCACTACCTTAGCCCGTTGTAGCAATTCAAAGAATATGATGGTTGTTTTAATTATTATTATAAAATATATATTATTGATCTTAATGCATGTTATTGCATATAAAACATTGAAGCACAGCCAAGAGTAAAATGCCTGGTTCCACACATTTTTGATGAAAAGTATTGGTTAAAGTTAATTAATAAAATTGTATTATAAAAATATCACTAATATGTCACTGTGGTGACATTAGTATTTATAGTGTGTCAAATTTCATACACATCTAGTTTCGGTTATGAAACAATATAGTATATATTACCTTTTACATAGTACTACTAAATACATAAAGCAACACCATTAGTATGGAATATTATTAAGAATAACTTGAGTGCAACCCAAGATCACTAAACTACCAGATAGCTCACTGACTGCTGAAGGATTCAAAGTTATTTTATAAATTAATAGTATAAACAAAATTGTTGCCATTCCAAATAGTAATTTTAATGTTGGTTCTTATCCTTCTAACATACAAAACATCACTGTGAAAATGTGTCGGTTCTGGAGGTTCACAAAGCAATGATGTTACTAAGAATCGTAATTGTCTAAATGTCTTTGACTTAATAAGATAATCATATCAATTTAATTATTTTACATCTGAGGTATTAATTTACAATAATATCAATAAATACGAGTGAATTGCCTAGCTTAGTGTTTCTCAAACTGTTATGGACTTAGGCTCCCTTTAGGTGTGTACTACTTTCTGCGGCACCCTACCCCTCAGCTCACCTCAATAGACTTGAAGATAAAACGATAGAAATTGTCTTTTATTGTAAATTAGCCATCGTAAAAATCTCAAGTAAAAACATATTTTAAATATATGTGAGAAATGTAGCAATATCTATTGTTTATGTTTAATATAAAAGTAATATAAGTCAATTAGTTAGTGACTGGTGTAATGCAAATTTGTTTTCCTTAAACTTAGATAAAACTCGAGACCTTGTTACATATCCCTGTAGTAAGTGCTGTACAAACTGATAATTTCCTAGTGATTATGGTACAATCACTCAAATGGCAGTTCCAGGTGAATTTGTAATACTAAAGGTAACCAGAGAGATTTTCATAATTAGGAGACTAGAACTATATCAATAGACATACTATTATCAGTTTATTAGAGCTATTTTCATCTGAAATAATTTTTGGGAGCAATAGTACACACCTTCAAGTCATACTCGACTTACAGAAAAGGGCTGTTTGAGCTCTGTATAAGGTACCAGCCAGAACCAGTTGCAGATCTTTATTCATTAGACATAGTATTGTGATTCTTCCATGTATTACTATGTACTTATATTTTTCAATGTTTAATGTATGTCTGGAGAAACTTGTAGCTTTAGGTACACAGACATAAAAACGTACAACTGCCTACCTGTTAATCAAATCAAATTCTTTGTTGTCATTAGACAATACTGTACAATCTATTGTACAGTGCAATAGACATTGTCAATACAGTTAGTTTTCTTTTAAAAATATTACAAAGATAAATTTTAGGCCTAGATAAATTTGACATGCCAGATATGATGGAATTCCCTTCAAACTCTTGAATTGAGCAGTAGACCCTACTTTTTATCTAATTTTCTAACCTACACTTACACTGTCTTAGATGCATTTGCCAGAAGGACACAATTTATTAAATTATTAATTACATTATTAATTTATTAATGAATTTGTCTAGATACATTAATTAATTATGCTACTTTTTGTTTTGTTTTTTTTTGTTCAATTTAACACTTCAAATCTATTTGTTCTTTGTTTCTTGTGTTAGAACTGAGTTCATTAGATCTTGGATTTCATTCTTTTGAATGGACCTTAACATACAATAATATATCAAAGATAAAAATACAAGGCAGAGTTAGAATTCCTAGGCTTATAAAAGATTTCTTACATGAATCCATGTTGTTAATGCCCACAATAGCTCTTACAACCTTTTTCTGCCAGAGAAAAACTCTAGGCTCCTTCTGAGTTACCCCAGAGAGTAACTTCATATATTAAATGCACATGAAAAATAAACAATATACATTGAGTACCAGTTAAGAGGTTGTACATGTTTTTAGTTTCCTTATTAAAAACAATACTCTGGAAATTCAAATACATAGCTGACTATTATGTTTTTCCAAGATAACACAATCCAAGGTTACACCTAGCAGTTTAACAGACATAGTGTCATGTTTATTTGGGCTGGAAGTTATTTTTTTCAGTTTTTTTCATTGTTTACTACTACCTTATTTGTTCCAAACCCAAGACGACATTTCTAATGCAGCTTTTTTTTTCGTTCTTAACACTCAGACTGCTGTCAGGTATAAGGAATGTGGTGTCATCTGCATTGAGGACACTCTTGGTAGTAACAAAGCTAGATAAGTCATTAATATAGACTAAGAACAAAAACGGTCCCATAACTTACCCCTGGGGAACACTACAATGTACTTCTAAAAGGGCTAACTCATGCCCTATAATTCCACAAACCCTAAGTTTTTCAATTAAAATTTCGTTGACATCATATCAAATGCCTTACTTGTCTAGCAGTACAGCACATACATGTTTTTTGTATTTAAAACCATTGAGTACAAAACCATTTTCAAACAGCCTTAACTGTTGAATAGCCTTTCCTAAAAATCATACTGAGCAGGGGCTAGCAAATTGTTACATGAGAAGTACTTATCCAGTTGCATCTTCATAAGACCTTAAAATATCTTAGAAGGTACCGATACCAGCACAACTGGATGATAGCTGCTTGGACACACTACATCACCGTTCTTAAACATGGGTACTACTACAGAAATCTTAAGACATTTAGGGTAGTAACCTTCATCACATATCCTAGTAAATAAGTATGCAAGAGGAGCTTTAAGTACATCAATTAAATACTTGACTAGAGACCATACAAATCTTCAGACCTAGAGTTATTTAGCTTAGATATGAAGTTAAAAGCATCTGTTGGGGTAACATGACACCGTCGAAAACATTTAACTTAGGTCTAACTTGATTTAAAATGCTATTTACATCACAAATATTTACATGACTACAATTACTATTGACATTTACAAAATAACAATTAGTGTACTATGGATTAGAGGATTTTCTTTGGTAGTTTTACTTTCATGGTTCATAATGCTCCCAGCTGCTTTATTTTGCTATTAGCCATTAGGATACAATTTTCATTAGCCTGAAGTTTGGCTATCAGTATTTCTTGTCTATATATTTTTTGAGTCTAACATACTTAGGTTTAAGAGTGGCATCAGATTTAACCTTATTATAAAAAGGCAGTAGCAAGCTTCTCAATCCACCAAGTAAAAGAGTAAACCACTTTTTAACATGCATATTACTAGAAGTTAAATTCTTCTTAGGCCTTGTTAGCATAGGGCGTATATCATCCAATAACTACTAATTGTACTTAAAAAAAAACATTCAGTAGCATGTTCAATCTGATCATATTGAGTGCTAGTTTATATTAGAGTTAATTTGAAGTATTTAGATTGTAATAGATTCCAGTTTAGGTTATGAGCCCTTCTTGTACAATATTGTTTCTACAAATTAAATGATTGTAATAAACCATGTTCAAACTTAACTTTGACACATAGCTATAACCTCTTTTCTTTGGCAATAAAAATTCTTTATCCATACTGACCTATTGTTGGTGATAACACTTTGAGTAATATGGTAATTCATGATAATGATAACAAAATATCAATTCGTGTTAATAAACAAAATCAGCATTCATAGTAAACTAATGCAATATTTTAACTTGAATTTAATGTTACATAATATGTATGCTTATCAAGTTGTTATTTTGAATATATAGTAGTAATTTTCCAACCGGTTTGAGTGCAGCACACATACAAATAAAACCACTGAGATCCATTGTTAAGAACATTTCTATTACTTACTAAGGACCTTCTTAAAATCATGTGATCCATCTATACGATAGCTGTTGATAGAAAGATCCTAGAGACTTGAAACTTTGTATAGGTACAGGTACACTTGATATATTGACTTTAGAATCTAAGGGCAGTCTCCATCTGTGCAATAACTTTTGATAGAAGGATCCTAGAGATTGTAAACTTGTACTTGGTTACAAATACACTTGGGCCTATTGACTTATGATCTAAGGGCAGTCTCCATCTGTGTTAGCTGTTGATAGAAGGCCACTAGAGACTTGAAGCTTTGTATACAGGTTTCAGGTACACTTGATTTATTGACTTTAGGATCTAAGGGCAGTCTCCATCTGTGTTAGCTGTTGATAGAAGGCCACTAGAGACTTGAAGCTTTGTATACAGGTTTCAAGTACACTCGATTTACTGACTTTAGGATCTAAGGGCAGTCTCCATCTGTGCAATAACTTTTGATAGAAGGATCCTAGAGATTGTAAACTTGTACTTGGTTTCAAATACACTTGGGCCTATTGACTTATGACCTAAGGGCAGTCTCCATCTGTGTTAGCTATTGATAGAAGGCCACTAGAGACTTGAAGCTTTGTATACAGGTTTCAAGTACACTCGATTTACTGACTTTAGGATCTAAGGGCAGTCTCCATCTGTTCAATAACTTTTGATAGAAGGATCCTAGAGATTGTAAACTCGTACTTGGTTTCAAATACACTTGGGCCTATTGACTTATGACCTAAGGGCAGTCTCCATCTGTGCAATAACTCTTGATAGAAAGATCCTAGAAGCTTGAAACTTGGTACATAGGTTCGACATACTTCAAGAAAGAGCTCTATTAATTTTACGGTCAAAAAGTAAAAGGCAGTTTGTCCGTCTGGTCTGTCTGTGTGCTACCTCTTCTAATATGTTCTGTCGGTCCCTAAATACTCCACCATGTCGGTTCTTTTATGATTATTTTGTACAACTGAGATTGAAAAAGAGTCAGTTTATTACCGCACATTAATCACAAAATCTATCAGTCTTTTCAGCTGAGCAGGAATTGAACTTCATAGGTTAGCTCTGTACAGCTCGACTCTCCTTCAATTGCAGAAAATGTAGACCGCAGCAAGTCTTGCGTTGTATAGAATATATGAAGACCATCATTAAGAACACCACTTAAAACTTGCTTCTGGTTGTTATTGATATCTAAAAACTGAGCAGTGGCATTACACATAAATATATGTGCCTGCAGCCAGGGTGCTTTTACCATTTAATGTTAGAATGTAATCTATTCCAAATAGAAAGCAAGTTAAATAGCATAAACAGCACAAAACTAAGTCTAACTACAATATGTGGGTTAATATACAAAATAACACACATTTATTAGTAAAACAAAACTCAGGCATGTCCATAGACACCGCTAAGGTTG
This sequence comes from Homalodisca vitripennis, assembly GCF_021130785.1. Taxonomy (NCBI): domain Eukaryota; kingdom Metazoa; phylum Arthropoda; class Insecta; order Hemiptera; family Cicadellidae; genus Homalodisca; species Homalodisca vitripennis. The sequence goes on along the minus strand of NC_060207.1, from coordinate 11,337,411 downwards.
ACAGCACAGTCCGACTTCTAGTGGCAGTCGTTTATGACTTGTTCACTGCCATAACATTCACATAAGACATTTTGTAGTTAAGACTGATTTTTTCATCCTGTTGTAATGTATAAAACAATTACTAAAAGGTTTAGTTGAGTAATGTTTTATTTTAAATGCATTTTTACGAACAACTGGTTTATGAGAAAGAATTCTTGTAGTATGCTTGGGATAACCTGGAACTTCAGATAATTGTGTTCATAATATATTAATGGTTATTTTTATACAATTAGTAATAATCATATAATTTTTCATATTACTTTTTAATTTGTGCAAGGCCTTTTTTTCTTCTCTTTTAAGCCTCAGCTTCCGCTATGTAGGCTGCGATGTTCACTGGTTTATTATTATTTTTTAAAGTACACTGTTTCGTGTCTATACATGATTGGCCCTCCCCGGAATTTGAACCCGTGATCTCTCAGTTAGAGAGCCGAGACTATATCCATTAGTCTACGGAGGAGGACTATGTGCAAGGCCTTTTAAAATCAATTATTTCATCTTCAGACGACTGATGGTGTTTCCCAAAAGCCTATCAACCACTCATCTTTCTTAAACAGGTTAAGGTCAAATAATTTTTATACATAATTCAACCGTATACTTTTGAGCTTAGGGCACTTGTTCACATAAGTGAGGCATTTGATTGCATATATTTTAAATTAATTTTTAAAAAGCACGAGTAATGAAATCTTGTGATAGCCTGTTAAACCTTTTTTAAGAGTTACTTTCAATATTGAAAAGAATTTTTGTATGAGAGGTGAGTGGTTAGTGATGTTATTGTGATGTATCTCAAGAGTAAATTCTTGGCCCTCAACTATTCTTTAGCTCTATTAACACGTTAAGTTAGGTCAAGAGAGCCACCGGTGGCTCAAAGATACGTTGTTAAGTTAGGTCAAGAGAGTCACTGGTGACTCAAAGATACATTATATCGGTGTGGTATGAGTCACCTGTGACTCATGAAAATGGCGAACTTTGATGGCTTGATAGTTTAGTGTAACACTAGAGCGCTCAACTTGTGAAATAATTAAATTGGCAGAACTACCAGATTACTATTAGGGAGTGTCACCTTTTGCAGTGTAATTTATAACTATCTTGAGTCATCCGTGACTTGTGCCACAAACATAATCAAATATCTTGCTTGGTGAGGAAACCCCCAGTTATGTTTACCTTAAAAACTTCCAGACAATATTAATCTTGCTATTACAAGGTGGCCACTCAAAACCTCATTTCAAATTCCCGGGTTTTTCTGGTCGAAAATGTCCTATTATCTAATCTATTTTTAAACCAAACAACAACTGTAATAATATATTTAACCCCTACGCGAGGTGCAACGATGACGTTTTATCGTCACTTTCGTCGTTTCGCCAATCGCTAATTTGCATACTTCCGATCGTTTTACGAATAGACAGTGCACCAAAATAAATATAAAAAATACGAATTATCACTAAAATATTATTTGTTAGCTTCCTATACTTTGTTACTTTGATTATCAGGCTACAATTTTTTAATAAAAAAGTACAAGAATGTTTTAGGAAGACTTTTTTGGATTCGAGATTTAGCTTTTCTATATCAGTAATGTTGTCAAATCAACATCTTTCAAGCATAGTTAAGCACCTCTGTTGGTATAGGAATCGAGTGATAAGAGTCACAGTATCGAGTATCGGATACAATCCATCCCTAGTAAAACTTCCAGGGAAATTATAAAAATTCACGCATATCCACGCATGTTTCTCGGAGTCCGAAATTCATGCATGTGCACGCTTTTCCAGATTTTCAACGTTGGTGGTAGCCCTAGTTAAGAGTCCCGCGAAAGTGCCGTGGCTCCGAATATATCCCACTAATAACGGCCAATACATGAAGAATGCATCGTTATCGTTTTAGATTATTATAGTCAAGGACTACGAAACAACACGACGTAAGGTTCCTCATGCACGTTGGACTATTTGGTTTGAACAGTTCGAATCGTCCAAACGATCGTCACGTGTGCGTAGAAGTCGTTCCGGTAAATAGTTGACCGGAGAACTGACGGGATTTCCAGCCATCGCGTCGTCCAACCAACGCCGCTTTTGACGACGAAAACTGATGAGCGTGATTGATTCGATCGGCTGGCCGTCTGCCGTTTATAGACTGGCAACATTAAGTTGCGTTTACACTGGCAAGTAAAGTTGCGAGAGAATTTGCACAACATAATATGAACAAGATAAAGCAGTTTTCTCACGATAACTGTCGCAAGTACTTGCTACAGTTATATCGCTGGTTGTTCTGTGAGTCAAGACGAAGTCTGTTCACACACGGCATTGATGTCTCGGCAATGTTTATCATTTAAATTTTAATAGCCAACACTGTTCTCCAGTTCTTGCAACCAACTGTCCGACACTGGCTGCGGCAGTGCTCGCGAGAGCTCTTGCGCCAGTTTATACAAGCGATTTCTACAGTAGGACACAAAACATTTTTGCGCCATCTTTTGCCGGTGTAAATGCAGTTCAGTCGAGATTTGGATGTGACCGTGATATCAAAACATATCATCACTCTCTTTGTTTTAACCTATGTAATTTGATGACAATCGGGGAACGTGTGTGAGGAGCAATCGTTTATAGACCAACCGAGGCCTCGGACACGATACGAGCGGTTAGCGGTGGGCGCTAGATTGGGCGGGGACTTACAGTTTAATGATTGTGTTGTACATATGGGGAACACCCGACACTAGCCATGGCAGACGTGAGCAGCAGGGCAGTACCACACGATGGCGCTTATCCGCCAATTCTAGACATTAAATGTTTCTCCTGCAGCTCACCACTCAGCTCATTCGTCATTGCTGTGCAACAGTACGCAAACGCCCCTTTCTCGACGTTACTTGTTGTAACTAACCCGATACTTTCTTCTCCAAAAGGTATCTATCAAGCTTTGTACAAATCTGAGATTCTGGTGGTCTCAAAAAACCGGGCTGCACCTCTTATCAAACCGTCATAGTATTATTCAACGAACCGAACTCTTAAGCAAGTTTATAACTGTAAATTTTAGGCCGCTATCTATCTAACACACGTCTTTTCAAAACACTATTTTCACTCAAGAACGAGAGTTGGACAACTTCGTCCAGGCCCCACTTTGATGGCTGAATAATACTTAAAGTACAAAAACCTTACTTAAGTAAAAAGAATTTGTTTCCTTCACTTTGTCTATACCTCTTATTAGTGATTACAATAAAATATATTCATCAATATTATACTGATTACGCTCCAGACTGCTGCTCTATCGAATAGCTACAAATGAGTTATCAAATTACATTATAGAACCAACAGTAAGGGAGATAAGAGGTTTATGTTCAGCATCACTCTAATTGGATGAATATCAATTAGTCTCCCAATACAGCCCAATTACTTGAGTTTTCCGTAAAAAGGAATGGGATCATCAAGAATGTGATCATCAGCCGCACTAGTTTTGGTGGAGGTTAAAATAGGAGAAAATCAAAAAGGTTAATAGTATGAAACAATTTTTCTTAGCATGAGACATACTTAACCCTTTTAATGCCAGACATTTATCAGTGACCATGTGAAAAATGCCAGCCTGTTTTCAAAAAGTACATGCGAAGAATGCCAGGCCCTTTTTCCATAATTTGACAACTTTTTATTTTTAAATGTATAACTTTTTTATTTATTGAAGGAAATTCTCCATTAAGGTGTTGTGTTTTATGTAATAATGTGGAGTGTAAAAAAATGAGTATTAAAATTTTTACAAATTTATATTTGTAAAAAACAAAAAATAAAAAAACAAAAACTAAAAAAAAATGAGTTTGAACATATAAAAGTACCTTTATTATTAGCCTTAACTAAAAAGTAGTTACTGGCAATTGTACTATATTTAATTTTTAACACACTCACCAAATTTGAAGAACTTACCTTGAAAAATAGAGAATTTACAGCATTTTATCGAAAACCTTGTAAAGTCCACATTTTACAGTAAAATTCAATAAGACATATTTTGGTCAGTTTCATTCAAAATCACTTTATTTACACGTGTTGTTTAGCCCAATGTATAAATTGTTTGTTGAAATAATAAAGAAAGTAGGTTACATAAAATTAAAATTAATTATTTACAATATAGGGTACATAATTAAAATTTTTTTAACACTTGTGTTTGCCGAAGCACAAAGTATGAATCCCCCTTTTACTCATGGTCAAATCTATTTACAATAATCACAAAACTAATAATAATATAAGCAAACTGAAATAAACAAAAGAAAAGCACGAGTAATTCCCATTAAAACATAACCTAGCAACAACGTATTACCACAGCAACCAAAGACGCTCACTGAATGATTGGACGTAAATGAGGTTGAAAACAGCTGATAACGTCATCACATGTTGAGTTTGTATCAGTAGTAGTAGTGTCTAGATACAGTATGCAAGGTTTAGTGGCATTTGGTCAATAATTAAAACTACAATATAACAAAAACCGGACGAGCACCCCCAGCGCACATCAGCATTTTTCGTAAAACCTAGTGACGTGCGCTCGCGGCGCACGTCGGCATTAAAAGGGTTAAATCCAACTTTTAGAATAAATAAACCAGCATAAGCTAACCAAATACAGATCGTTAAAAAGTGTGACTTAGTCTCATTTTACTAGTTTTCTGACTATGAAAATAACTAATATTTAAGCATTCTTTCCCATTGCAATGGGACTTTCTATCAATAAGTATTTATTACCAATACACAATACCAGTGTCTATTGGTGAAGAAATTGACAACAGGACAAGAATTAAAACATACAAACATTTTAAAGGTTATATTTTTATAACAAATAAAACATCTATTGCGCATTTAAAACAATACTATTTTTACATTACAAAAATTGAAAACTTCACAAACAAAAAGGATGTGAAGAAAATATGTTACAATATATTATGTCAGGAAACTGTGATAATCTTGCTAAAGACTATCACTAATACCTCGAGCTAAATACACTTTAGATTTGAAATTACATGTACATGGCGCAAGCTTTTGAAAATTTCACAGTAAACACATTTTTTAAATCTGTTACAAATCCAGATTTCAATAAATAAATACCTAGCATAGTTCTCACTCAAAAACACTAAGTGGTAAATGCAACTTATACAAACTTTTGTACGATAAGTCAAGGAATAATTAAATTTTTGGAAGTATTTACAAATAGGACAAAAAATACAAAAAAATACAAACATTACAGATCTGCCTATTTCCCAAACAAGTGGTTTTAGGTGAGCGTTGTTTTAGTGTAATCAGTATAAAAGGCAGTCTACTCAGTTCCACTTGTCATACACACACACGTACACAACATCTGACAATGTCTCCCAAGTCTTGAAAAATTATCACTGCGTGTTTATCACACCAACGCACAATTAGTCTTACAGTTCATCGTGGTCGTGATCTTCGTGTTCCTGGACAGACAAAACAAAATTATCAGTTTAATTAAACAAGTAATGGCAGCAGAGTTTAACTTTGTTACGAACAAGTTCTGAAGAAATCTAAATGTGAAAAAGACTAGTTTTGTAAATTAGTCAAAATTTAATCCATTTAGTACAGTTTGATTGGTTTGTAAGTAGTTGATTTTAAAAAGCTTAACAAAATAGATTATATCAAATTTCAAGGAAACAAAAAAGTACTGGCAACAAGATGGATGTAATTTTTTCAACATCAATTTTTCCTATTTTTAATCAATACAAAATTACTCAATGAAATTTGCCAGTCAAGATAAAAAAAACATGGCCTGAGTTCAATATATAATTTAAAATTTAACTAATATGGAGTCTACCTCAATAGTATAAAAGTTTAAGCAAATTTTTCAAAATAACAGCAAATGGTAAAAAAATTATATAAATTATAAATAAAAATAGTTGAATGTCTTAAAACAGCTCAAACAAACAAAAATAATCAAATATTTTTATCTTTGAAAAATTTGTTTATTGCCCTTTCCAAATTGTGGTATCATTTTTGACAAAGGTAATTTAGCAGCATTATCTTCTAATATTGTAATATTAACAAAATTGTTTACAGCCCATCAAGTTCTAGCTAGGCCTACATATTTCAGAAAAGGTTTAATTTATTGAACATAAGTAAAACCAAAAAATAACGCAAATATTGTTTACAGTCTCAAGTAACATTAAATGTTGCTTTAGAGATGATCAGCAGCCTTCTTTCAGTCAACAAAACAAAATCAAAATTTGTATACATTAATTTTCAACAGAAACATAAAATTAATTTGAAAGGAGGAGAAATGTACTCCAATAGAGTAAAGAAACCAATTTTAATATGTATTGCATGACCATTATAACATAAACGTAGCAAAGAGCAGTAGAACAAGTGAAATGAAGTTCCCAATCTTACAACAGAATAATAGATGAGGTAGAATCATTACTAGATCATAGAATACTTACTTCTCCTGTTTCTGGTTTGTCTGCTGCATCTTCATCCTCATCTTCATCTTCATCATCCTCATCCTCAGGAACATCACTCTTTCCTTCAGCCTCCCGCTTTTTCTTTTCTTCTTCATCCTGTTCTGCTTTCATTTTTTGCTCACCTTCCTAAATAAGATAAAAATGTCTAATAATTTAACAGCCTTATTGAATAATAAACTTAAAACTAAATATAATAATTTACTGTGTTGTGTAATTTTACTAGAATGACATAAAGATACATTGTAGTACTGAAACAAATTTTAGTGAGGTATCAAATTAAAAGAGTTTTTACTGAACCCAAACCTGATTACGTTGCATTCACCATTAACTCAAAGTTTATGGGTGCAAAGCTCATCAAAATGGGATAAGATACATATGTAGGTAGATGTATAGATTTTAGTGCAATAAAACAATGTTTGAAAAAGTATGTATATAATTGTTATTTTTCTTGAAAATTTTAAATTATTGAGAAAAAGATATTATTTACTACACATCAAAGCTGGTCTGGGGGATATTTATTTCACTAGAGTTATTGAAATATGTTCTAAACTCAGAAACCAAAAAGTAAGTAGGCTGTGAGAATGCTTTGTTTAAGGATAACCCTAACCCCTAGTTTTATAATGAATAAATAAAAGTACAGTGCTCTTAATATGGACTTTGAGCATTACTTAAAAGGACAATTACTGCCTCGGACATGAAAAAGTTGTACGTTTTCCTTAAATTGAATGCAATGTATGGAACATGTAAAAAAATAGGGGAATATATATATACGGAATCTATTTAATCTACTTACAAATCGTGGCTTCCAGATGTCTGTGGCCACCTTTTTCGCGTGTTCAGGATCATCTGTTATTAAGACATTGTTGAATATTGTGCCGGACTTGACCTGCCACAAATCGAAACCAATGGCACAGATCTCCTTCCTGTGGTACAACTCTGAGTCTGGTTTGTAGTCAGGGTTGTCGATTTCTGGGTGAATCCAGGGGCCCTACACAGAATACAATGTATCATGTTGGTGTTGTAATGTTGCAAGTCTGATACCCTTACAACCTCCTGTTCCATAAATATATTGGATAGTCTCAATGTGTTATACCAAAATAAATCCACTCTCTTTTGAGTTATGTTACTTTCCATGTTATATTGTGGATCATACGTTGCAAAACTAAATGATTCAGACAAGTTAATTGGTACCAAAATAACAATCGATTACAACAATAACAAACTTGTCCCTGGCTGCTACATTATGTAGGATAATGGACACAGATCTAAAATATTGAATCTAAATTTGTACATAATTTAATTCTGAAGAAGAATGCGAAAACCACAATTGATTAAAATGCTACAAATTAAAATTACAATGATTTCAATATAATGCTGTAATTTTGGCCATTTAATAGCTAGTGAAAGAGCTATTAATAGCCGTAGGTTTTAAACTGGTAAGCTAATAGCTAGATATACACAGAACAATTTTACCATCAATGTTCAAAATAATTTGAATAAACTTACAGATACAAATATTAAATTAAATAGTAATTTGACATGTTTAATGAAACAAAATGTTTGTACATCTTTTTTTAATTTTTACCTTGTAGTTGGGGTTGTCAATCTGCTTGGGTGTCCAGGTTCCCTTGTAGTCTGGGTTGTCGATCATAGGAGCCTCCCATTCTCCGTCCATCTCGTCATCCCAGTCCTCGGGCTTGGTGGCGTCAGGGTCAGGAATGTGCTCGGGCTGGTCCCAGTCGGCAGGCTTCTCGTCTGTGGGGTCATCGATGGTAGCCTTGTCCTCCCAGTCAGAGGGCTTCTTGGCTGAGGGGTCCTTGATCTTCTTAGGAGGGAGGAAGTTCCAGTCTGCTTCCAGTTCTCCAGATTCTACTTTTTCGTTGTCAATCAACACCTGTAAACAATTAAGATAAAGTAAATAATGTTATTTATTATTTAATGTAAACGTTATATTATTTCCAAATGGTTGCTCCCTTTATGGTTAATCAACATTTGTCAACACAATTTATCTTTGACAATATTGTACTTAAACAAACATTTTAATCAATGGGTTCTTCATTCAATACTGGTTTAAATTCTTTATGATTTGTTGTCTAAATTTCAGGATCTAGCTGTTTATTCAATATTAAATACAAATTTTTGTTTGTGTTTACGTCTTATATAATACCATGTTTTAACAAATTAAGCAGTGTCCAACATTTAGTTCTGTAATTGTACTTCTACAAAAGATTGAAACCTAAAATTTGTTTCATTTACATTAAATATATATTTATGTTATTAATGTGTATGTAAGAATGTTATCAAACAATTACTATTTATTTTTTCAAACCATAAAAAATAAAACAGCATTTTCCCCCTTTAAATCTTCCTTTACAACAAAAGAAACAAATTTGAGGTTTATTTTCTTCTGTTAAAATATAATATGTTTAATTAAACTTTTGCTCTGTCTGAAAATTGCCTTGGTATTCAAGCCAAGTTGCCCCATTTATATATGGCCCTTTTTCATTTAATATTCAAAATAAGGATGGTCTTTTAAGGGTTAACAAAAGAAGACATGCGGTTTTAAATCTTACATTTTATATCATGAATGGTTTAAATCTGTTTTACAATAGTTTTCATTTCATATATAAAGTAATAGAAGTTATATACCTATATTTTTTTAAATAAAAGGGTTACAGAGATAACATAAAAAACAACAAAATCAAAATTAACACTGGCATACATAACTAAATCATACAAACCTCATATGTGTTATCAGGCTTAACAATCAAAGTGTAGAGATGGGTGTAAACATCATCCTTGCACCTGATGTCTTTGTTGATAAGGTGATTTTCACCCTTGTAGCTGAAGATTACATGGACTTTTTTTGTCCCAGGACCACAAATATCAGGACCTGAAATGTTTAGTTTATTAGATATATAATACAAAAGTTCATAATTACGTATAAAACATTAATAAATACCTATTTGGTAAGTACATTATTAAATGGTCCTTTACTGAATGTTGGTTGATTATATATATATATTCAAAGATGAGAAGTGGACTTTTATCGTCATTAGTACCTTGACAGAACACAACACATCAGGAGATTCACGTCCTGACATCTGACCCAAATTTCATGTAACTAACCAGAAGCTAGCAAAATGATTGATAAGTTACTGAAATCTGTCCCATAAGACTTCATGCATGTCATTAGAGGCCGGCCAAATTATCTAATGGGTGAACTAACCATCATCATACAAACTACTATGATTTTTTTTTTTAACCTACAAAAAATAAATTTTGATATTAATAATTAATCTGGTGTTGTGCAAATTAAAGACTGTAAGCTACATTAAGTTTTCATTTTACTGGTAAGCTTTAAATAATAAACTTGTTTGAATTTTAACAAATATTGCATAGTGAGTCATTATTTCAACTTACCAAACATAATTTCATAAGGAGTTTCTCCGTGCATGTCTTTCTGATCTAAGGAGCAGTCGAATATTTTAACATATCCACCTCCACAGTCAATGTTTTGTTCATGTTTCACTGTGAACTGCACTACCAGAGGCTTTCCTTTGTTGCTGAATGGTGAGAACTTCCTCGACAGAGCGTAGAACCTAGCATCTTGCGACGTCTGAATACCTACAATTGTACATTTTATTACAGTAAATTATAATTATAAAATATATTTATCTGAAAAATCCACATGTCAAATCACCATATCTCGGCTGTCAAGTAGGCTAATACTTACTCCTTAACATACACAATGTGATAACGAGCCCATTGCGGATCACTGACGAGCTGGGCTCGTCACGCGGTGGCCGGGCCTAACGGCACGATGACGAGCTCAGGTCGCAAAAGCAGTCTGCTTTTAAATTTCCCTCCAAATAGTTCTTTTAATGTCTGATAGATCGGGCGATCATCTTCACTTGTCTACTAAGAGTGTTTAACAACGGTCTACGTTTAGAGTTTTCAAAAGTTTTATAAATATCCTACAGATCGCAGTTGTATGTCGAAGTTGAAAAATCATTCATATGAGTTTACTCTCTGCTTTTTAGCGCTTCTGATTGGGTGTTTTCCTAAGTTGTTATTATAATACTTTTGAGGTTAGTGACACAACTAAACGACGCAGACGTACATATTGGCGGGTTTAGTCTAGACAATAGCGCGGATGTTGTAATCGCTTCGCCCGAGCCGCTTTATTTAGACTATGATTCAGACATCATCCCTGCCACCCCGGAGCCTTGCTCACGTGTTATTGTTCCTACATCACGGATACCCCAGCAGGTCGTGGTTCCATCTGAATGAATACCTTCACAGCTGAATATTCTAGTATACGATAAGCGAGCGAGCGATACTGTGGCGCACCATTGCTGTTCGTGCGGCCGCTGACCGTAAATTAATTCGTGCCCGCTGGTGCCCACGCGCCAAAACAATACGATCCGCAATGGGTTAACATACACAATGTGATAACGAGGTTCATAAATTACCCCATATAATTTACTGACTACTATTAATTTTTTTATTGCCAAAGGCAGAATTAGCAGATTGGGAGGTTGAAATTATGCACTAATAAATTTGAGAAGACCAAACACTCAGAATGAACTTTGGCGAATTTTTATAATAAATGGTAGTGGTTGAATTAGGCCTAACCAAAATTTAACACCTTTAAAAAACAAAATTCTTTACAAATTAATTTTTATACTTCACTTTTAATGATCTGAATTATATACATACAGGGTGGTTGTTTTAATTTAACTTATATCTTTATTGATAAACAAACTAAAAGAGATATTTTTGTTGTTTGTTGTTATATGTTTTGAGGCAATTATCTGGGAAGAAACTGTTTACATTAAGTCAACCTCCCTTCTCCCCTATCTTAAAATTTAAAAATTCAAATTGCAAAGTAACCCCCTCTCCCCATGTGGCATCAAAATAAACAGAAATAAAAGAGAAATGTTTTGGTGAAAACAAAAATATAAAATGGAATTTGCAGCAAATATTGTTATGGGAAGAAATTGTTTATAAAAAGTTAGCCTCCATTCAATCCCTTTCCTTAATTCCAAAGTTATAAATCAAATAATCAAGTACTCCATATAACATTAAATTAAAGGGATTAAGAGTAACCTTTTGGTGAAAACTTTGTATCAGTTAGTTCAGTCGTTTAAAAATACCCTAATGTCAAAACGTTTCTCAAGATCCTTTAGCTGAAAAGTTAACCTTACAATTATGTTTGAGAAAACTTTACTTTGTTTGAGACAATTTTACTTCATGATTCAAGTGAAATTTTAAATAACATAACACATAACGGGTATTAAGGTATTCTAAATGTTCACCATTGCATTCCAGGATATCAAAAATGAATCTTAATTACAATATTATAGAAGTAATTGAAACAAGGCAGAAATACTAAATAATGTGGCTCATGCTTTACAACAGTTCTGAGAAATAAACTAACAATAAATACACTGCATAAAATTCTTACCTTTATCTTTCTCAGCATCATTGTAAAATTTACCCGATGACCATGTGAACTTTCCAAATTCCTTTCCAGGATGTTCGGAATATATCCAATTATCTTCCCATGATTCTGAAATTAGAAAAATACCATTATTATTTATTACACTACCATTAAACAATAGTAATAAATACGCTTAGATGGCCACATATTGACTCTCTTTGTTACCTGAAAATAAAGAACTTTCAAATTAATTTTAAACTTGCCTCTACTTTACGGTGTACCTTACATCTGTTGTTATTGGAGTTAATGTTGGATTTGACTGGAATGGTTGAAACCTTATAACTTTAGAGCCCGTCTTGTAGAGTGTGAATTGATCTAATTCAACCTAATCTTAGAAGATATCTTAGAGCATATTAGGCCTATTTCTTGATCCATGTAATTAAATCTCAATATTATGATTTTGCAAAGGTTTTTTTGTTCATGAACATATACATTCTGACTGCTCCATTGTGAGTTTACAAAAATTTTTACATCTGCTTTTTGGAGCAGCTTTAGCTTAGTAAAGATAAAAATGGCTATTCTTTTATAATCGACATTGGAACAAATTTCATTAACATAAAAATACTTGGCCTATAATGTAGATATACAAATAGGCTAAGTTAGCTTAGAATGACACAGCTATGAAGTATGATGAAAAAAAATCACTTCAGCCGTATTTTTTTAAAGGGAAATTCTTAGAAAGTGAATTTTAAATGAACATTATAAAACTATTATGCCCTAAACATAAAAAAGTAAAAAGATTGGAACTGTATTTCACTAGGCTCTTCAGTGGTGACGAACAAAAAACATCCCTCAAGATAGTGACATCAATCAATAACAGATCAAAACTGTAGGGAATCTGGTTGAGAGGGGTAAAAAAAATATTAAAAACTCATATAACCATAATGTGATGTATAAGAATATTACCTCAAATATGTTATTAAGTTTTGTTCAATATACTGTTTGTGAGTGCAAAATATCATTATGGAAATGAAGGTATATTTGGCAAATATCAAGTTGTTTTAGGTATCATTGATAAAGTAAACATTTTCCTATAATTATAATTAAGTACTTAACAAGAACTGTAATTTAACACACATATTCTCAGAGTGTGGAAAAGTGAACCCTTGCCATTACCATATAGGCTATTCTTTGTTTGAAGGTTATTTTTGACGATGGAAGGATTGTGAAGGAAACAGGATTTTTCTGGACATTTGCCATCGTTCAGTAAAACAAGAAATCAATAACACTACGTTTCGAGATCTGCAATCTGATCTCTTCTTCAGGTAAAGAACTAACCTAATACATAATTACAAACTAGGTTAAAATAAACAAATCTTACCAAAGCGTTGTGGCATGCCTAAGTCAGGAATCACAACCTACATTACATATAGGCTATGTAATGAATGAACTATTGATTTTGATGCACGAAAATTAAGCGGTCTACCTCATAACGCTTTCTAAAAATAGTTTCAAACATACACAAGTGTTAGACATCCATGGAATGAGAGTGCAAGCTCATCCATGGTTTTGTTTTCCATTTGTCCTCTGCTAGTAATAATATGATATAAAGTGCAACCAATTTTGGTAACAATAGGAAATGACCATGGCAATGAAATCTATTTTTGGAAAATCCAACATTCATCTGTTTATACTTAACCTAGCAATGAACAAACTACTCCCAAACAATGAAACAGACCATCTTTATTATGACAGATTATGATACTGTGTCAACAGTGAGCGAGACAATAGGTGATCAGTCGGCAACAGTTGTTCATTAAAAGGCATTAGTCATAACTATGAAATAATTAGAAACAAATTTCAGAGAAAAGCTTTCCTTTTTGCAAAATTACAATTTGTTTTATTTTCTTTGAAAATACAAATTTTTTTTAGAAGCTTAGTAGTTGTATAGGCGAGCTGCCATATATGTCTATAAATATGCATGCTGTACCACACGATATTTCTTATGAAATAGTACTTGTGGAAAAAACAATATTTTTGCTTTACCCCATGTAAAATTACTTGCAGAACACAAATAAAACAGTTTATTTTTTTTTTAAAGCTGTTAAATCCACTTTATTGTAATTTGCACACAGTTCACACATCTCTGACCTGGAATTTAGAGAGCAGTCCAATACCTGCAGGTCTCAGACCTGTGTGTTTATGACTGTTCTAAATCCAATTCCAATTATTAAAGCAGAATCAAACATAGTTAAATTTGAGTTTTAATCTTGAACCATGCAGCCTTGCAATGGCATAACTTATAGCTTACAGCTGGGGGCTTCTTGGCTCTAACTTCGCCTGATTAAATAAGACATTGTTTACTTTACTTAGTTATAAATATATATTTAACTATACAATTCTGATTGATACATTGTTTTAATTGATTACACTAACAATTTTTAAACACCTGTTTTTAAGTTCGAATAAAACTTAATTTTCATTGCTTTCCATCATCAAAGTTTGGGAAGAATTACAATTAAAATGTGAGGAGAATTATAATTAAAATATGGGAAGAATTATAATTAAAACATCAGGAAGAATAATCATCATAATATGGAAGGACTAAACTTCATAATATAGGATTCTTCTCCTTTTTATACGATATAGGATTTTTTACTCACTAAATAAGGAAAATTACTCATTAAATATTTATATTACAATTTGCAAAGTATTTGACCATTTGATTACGTTTGGTAAAATTACTGGCACATACTCCTGGAGGCGACCCAAAAACATTCTTTAACATATTACTCATCAGGTAACATATCAAGATCTGAATATCAATACCTCCAGCCTAGAGTATTACATCAAAGTTTTAAGAGACTGATTTTGTCTCTCAATACAACCTACATTGACATTCTACATCAAATTTTGACTTGCCTTAGATTTGTTCAAGATAGTGTATGTAAATAATAACTTAGTTTAGAATCTAATAGAACACAATTTAGGTTAAATTTTGTCAATAGATCAAAATTAGGATAAACTTAACAAATAGAAGCCCCTTACAAGGTAAATCATTTTTATTTATAGACTAGATCATTCACATATCTAATTATGAGGCTAATCATTTAATTATATGTAACCTGTATTAAACCTAAAATAACAACATGAATATTATTACATTTGATATTAGTAAATCAAAACTAATGTTAAAAATTACAAACATAGGCTAATAAAAGTTGGTAGAAAATTGAAGATTTAACATTAGATTTGTTATGATTAAATTTGTTATCTGTAACCAAACATGTCTTTCTGTAACATGAGTGATAATACCAGTATAGAAGAGACTCAAGAAATATTACAGACTATATGTGGCAATTTCCAGCTTCAAAGTTAATAAGCCTAGTATGTAATTGACTGAAATGTTCAACTTAGGATATAATAAGATCAATATAAATTACGAAGTACAAATTACCGAAAACCTGGGACTACTTATTTTGACGCCAGCGAAAACCTGGGACTACTTATTTTGACACCAGCGAAAACCTGGGACTACTTATTTTGCTGGCGTCAAAATACGTAGTCCCAGGTTTTCGGTAATTGTGAAAGTAACGGCTGGAGCGGCAAAATACGAGTTTCCCGTTATTAATTAATTGGAATCATCCTACTGAATAAAACAATATAAGGTTTCACAGGGTGGAAATAATGAAGTTGTAGAACATAAAAAATGGATCTACACACACACACAATGTTTCCATGTTGTCTTTAGACAAATAACTCATTAAGATCATACAAATTAAATGTTAACACATTTTAATACAGTAAACATATTTTAATTAAAAGTGAGTTTATCTTTATAAACATGGGTACGGTCCAATAAGTGGACCCGGTTTTTTTATATCGAAGAATATAATCATCGATACCTAATATTCGATACCTAATATTCGCATATCGAATCGTAGACTATCAATCGATATAAAAGTAGTAACAATCATATGTTTAAAATTAAAATGTGAATTTAATTATGTAACAAATAATAAATGAACATCAAAATCAGGGAAACTCATAACTTTAACTAAATGAAACAGAACGAGAACAATCAAACAGCAAAACCATAAATAATTAAGAAATGATAACAAACATTGGGAATAGAAAATAAATTAGAACAAAAAAAATAATTAGAATAGGAAACTGAAATTTGTCGAACTATCTACATGTCTTCGCCTGGGTAGCAATTTTTTTACAGCTTTTAAGAAATGGTTGAATGAGTCCTCTTCAGAAAACTGTACCTCTCTTCTATATAAATATTCACAGAGGTGATCTGCAAGAAGGTCGGCTGCTATACCAGTTCTTAAACTACGTTTTACGGCTCTCCACGAACTTTCAATTGTCTGAGTGTTGGCACCAGTTGCTGGGTTTAAAAAGTTTTCACTATGGTTCACAGTAAAATGGACAAAACCACAATCACTTAGTCCAAAATATGCTTTCCACATATCTGTAACTATGGTTGTTCCAGGCTGCACGTGTTTTAGTACGAGAGGAATGAGAGTTTTTGCATCTCGTTTGTTTTCAGGACAAATCTCTATCCTATATCTACCCCCATGTTTCTGTCCTTCCGGTATAGTTTCTATTAAACCTAGAATCCAGGTTCCTTCTACCAACCTCCCTTTGTTATTTTTGCGTTTACCAATTTTACATTCGTCAATTTCCACCACCACTCCAGGACCTCCAAGCTTTTCTTCCCTATTAAACTTATCATCTATCCAAACAAAACACACTTCCCTGCAAAACGACAGCCAGTCAGATATCGTACTTCTAGATGGAGTATGTACATCAGAACTACACTCAAGAATTAAAAAATCGTATTTGTCTGATTTCTGGAAAAAAAGTACATTAAAGTCACAATATTACGCAGTCCGAACTTTGACCCTTCAAAAAAAGTATTCTTCAGTGCGTTTTTACTAAAGTTGTGTCCACCATTACCTTCTTTCTTGCATCTGAAGACGACCATGTTGGCTCCTCTGACAGTTACATTTGTTACCTTTCCACAAATATCACATACTGGATTATTAGGTACTAGTGGAACCCAACATTCTGAAGCCATAAAAAACATGTTTTATCGTCTTTTAAAGCGATTTCGTGAAGCTTCCTAAGATTGACAGCCATTTTTAATACACAATGTTACTTATGTGAAATTTAAAATATTACCTTAATTGTATTATTTGAAAGTGTTTACAGCTGTTCATATAGATTATTTAAGTTAATTGTTAAAAATAATTAATCAATATCGATTGATTATATCGATGGTTATGATTAAGTAATATCGTTTGCTAATTTCGATATAAAAAACCGGGTCCGCTTATTGGACCGTACCCATAAACATGACAATGAACTTCATATGTTTTGCTGTGGTTTCATTATTATTTATATGACACTTTTTCCTGTTTCTGGTCATAGAGTAATTGTTGGATGGTTATCGTTCCTTTATTATTAATATTGTCATTGTATATTATAGTTAAAATTTATTAGTTGCAAAATGACTTATTATTTAGTAATTTATATATAACTTATGTTGATACAAATTAATAGCCTAGTTTTGTTATTTGATATATTAAGAATGGATGATTATATTAAGCAATATAAAACGATCTTCTTATAATAGTTCTGCCCATTTACGATTTAAAATTAAAATGTTAAGAACTATAGAATAACAAAATAAATGTAATATGTAAACTAAACATTGAATAGTAGCTTACAGGAAATAAAAATATACCCTCAAATAATGCTTCAGAGCCTCAATGCAACTTACCTGATTGATCCAACCCCAAATTCCACAGTGATAATTGGGTACAAATATGCTTCCATAAAAAAGATAATATTACACTCAGGAGAAAGAGAAGGAAAGAAGTTGAGAAGTACTGTTAGTAAGATTATGAGGAAAGGAACTAAAATAAAACTTTCTCATATCAGTGAAAGTGTTTATTGCTTGCTATTTTTTATTAATCTGTATTGAAAATAACAAACAAACATGAAAGGCTATATGAGGCAATGGGATATAGTTTAGATTTAGAATATTAGACAATTTTATCATATTCCTCATATCTGTATTTTACAAATGAAAATTACCTTTCCTTGTAAACCTGCCGGCTTTAAAGTAAAGAAATTACTTTTATAATAAAACGAACTATACTTACTATCATTAAAGTTTTCTTCAAAATAGACCTCGGCGTTGATCTGGGAAAACGCCAACAAAGCAAATAGGGCACAAATATACATTATGTAGTCCTGGGAAATTTCAACAAACACAACCTTTACCTCAACTACCACAACGTGAATTAATCGACTATCATGGAAACGCCACTGAACAAGACAACTAAGCCAGACAGATGGAATTCTGCTATTCGTTGAAGCGAATGGCCAATGAGAGACCACCACGCTCAGAAAACTACCAACCTGGAAATTTCGTTTATTCCCCTCATACTTAGATTTATGTAATCTAAGCAGGTTCTGTCTGACCAATTGACTTAATTATGGAAACCCCTCAAAAAATCCTCGGAAACTAAAACTGAAAACTATATTGTATTCATGCAGAAAAATGTTCTATGTATAAATATTACAATATAATATGAATAAATGTGAGTACTTAACACTTGTATAATTTCAATCACGACAAAAGTTATATTTTTATTTAAAAAAAGATACAATGGAATATAATCCTTTGGTTGAAACAAGAAAATAAAATGTGATAAGTATTTTAATAAAAAGTACTATACATTATTTAATGGACACGATAAAATAATTGTTAGGATAAAAAGAGCTCCTGAGCATTAAAATACAGTTTCTTAAAATACATGAAAATTCAGAAAGCGTTTCTCAGTACTCATATAATTCCTACTGTTTAATTCTATAGGCTCGGAACTTCAAAGATCTGACTAGGCCCGTTTTGGTTTGAAAAATAATATTTAAATTACATAGTTCGAATAATAAAACACTGTACAACAAATCTGATGTTCCTTTATATTTATAGATACTCTCCAACTTCTCGATATCACAGAAAGTTGAAATTTGGCACACGTATGCTTCATGACTTATACAGAAAACCTAAAGCATTTGCATAAAGATCAAACATTTACACGGGTTGAAATGATATTGCAACACTTAAAACAACTAGTTTCTATATTGTTTTTAATTTCTAGATGTCATACAAAGATTAAATTTAACGCACATGTGCATCATGCTCTGCAACGGAAAAATATTATGTCATGCATGTTAACCATAGAAGAATAGCTATATTTTTGTAATTCAACTTCTCGCTTTCCTAAATAGATGATATTTCACACTCATGCCTCATCACTAAAATAGAAAAACAAAAGCATTTTTATAAAGACCAACCACCCGAAGTAGAATTCAGATCTGCATATGTACATATTTTCTTGATCGGGTCTACAATACTACAGGGGTATCGGGATTAGCTTAGACCGGAAGAAGATTTCAAGGGCAGAAAGTAGATATTTATGTCTAAAGTAGGCTTCTTAGACCGAATATCTGTATATTATTTTATTGTGACAACAAGGCAAACTCTACTATGGTGTATGCAATATAAATGTCTTTTCACGCGCTAAAACTTAAATACCGGTATGGGTAAGTGGCAATTGTGTTTACTTTTTAACCACTTAACAATAAAAACTGAAATAATATATACCTTATACATGTTTATTTCCGATTACAATTAGCATGTAGGATCCCATCATATAGCATCATAAGTGCTTTCACTAAGATTACCACCGATAATATTCCTCCATGATAATAGTTTATGTTACTGATACTGTTGGAGTTACTCGTTCACTATTTCATTGGCACTCATAAAAAACTGTTTCACTCCCCGAACCCAGGGG
Source organism: Homalodisca vitripennis (assembly GCF_021130785.1). NCBI lineage: Eukaryota > Metazoa > Arthropoda > Insecta > Hemiptera > Cicadellidae > Homalodisca > Homalodisca vitripennis. Next base: position 11,317,625 of record NC_060207.1, on the reverse strand, counting down.
CTCCAAACATTGCTTTTTAAACCGTCGCTCCAATAGAAATTCTGAATGAGATCAGGAGATTGGAATATCTGTCGGTGATCATATTATATTATATTATTTTCAAGAATGCTTATTATGCCATTTAAAAAGATATATCTATGATGTAGTATTGTTCAATAGAAAGACTGTGTAAAACCACGTGTTATTGCTAATTAAAATGTACAGTGATTTACTTCATTTCAATGTTATTAAAGTTTAAAAATTATTGTGAAACACACATATCATAAATAAAATTGTACTTCTACTAAAACATACGACTTTTTGTTCTTAGATACATTGAAATCATTCATTACATCTTACAGTTTGAACTACCTCTAAAGTTTTTTTTATTTATACGCTATGATCCAGATGTTTTGTTGGCAGTAAGCTCATCCAATTCTCCCAACAAATAAATAGTTTGATTGTGTTACATACAATCTTCATTACTACGATCTGTAAAATAGGAGGAAAAGAGATGTTTGGCTACCGTCCTGTCTCATGTTTTCGTGTTATTTTGACATCAATTGATAAAGTAGCCTTTATTCAAATGACAACGTGCCTTTAGAAAAAAACCCTAATTTTTGGGTGTCAGTTTGGTTACAAGAAAAACATATTTATCTGATTTACGTTATTATTATTTTTCACATGAATTGTATGCGTCATTTTCCAATGCTTATCAGAAAACCAGCTGTTGTAAATGCATGTAGAATTTTTCATTCTTTAATCTATCATATAGAATTACATACCACATTCACAGACCACAACAGTCAGAACTAACCTGATATTGACCCTACTGCTACGTTGGCTGCAGTGCAATAACAGTGATATATTCTTGATCTACCACTTCCTAACTGCGATACAATTCTCTAGTTAACTGAAAAAAAACAATGAGCACAGCTTAGTCCTCAATGGCAGTTACAGTAGACCAGCCTTAGAAATACAATAGTACCTCCGAAAAAGAAGTAGGTGCTGCCACTTGTTTGCGGGATTTAACTTCGGACGTCTGCATTTGCACAATAGCCCGAGTCGTGGACATGATAGCAGGACAAGTGTTTTGGACAGTCGATATAGCATTCGACTGTGAACATGAAGGATCTATTAGGTCATCTGTGTTTTGTCAATTAGGTTTAGTGCAGATACCGGGTTAGTAAAGTTTTTCCTGAGCTGTTATCTTTTTAGGAAATATGTGTTATTAGTGGAGACGACTAAACAGATACTAATACCCAGCAGGGATTACTTCTGCCTGGTTTATACCTACCAGTTGAACCCACTACTGGGCACAGCAAAAACCAATGTGCCACTTCAATCTGGGCAATCTTATGGATGTCCAGTAGCGGCACATCACTAACCGCAAATGTTGAGATTCTGGGGTTCATGGGCAATTCGATAGGTCTAGTCACTGTGGAAGATGACTGTTGGAGTTGGTGGGGTTTGTTCTCTTACCTCAGAGGTTCTTGTTAACCTCAACAAGGGTGTGCCACCCCCTGCCTACTTTGACTGGAGAGGCTGGTTCAGAGCTGGCCTCCCCTTCTTCCGGGATGACTTTGAAATATAGTGCCCTAATTCTTCCTCATGGATCTCGATATGAGGCGGCCCCTACTCCCTAACCTTACCCATCCTGAATATCCTGTCACTCCGGAAACAGCGCAAAGATTCTTACAGGACTAAGTGCAATTTATAAGCTTCTTGTCCTAAGAGAACAAAAAAAACAACAAAAAAAAACAGATACTTCATGAAATAACTTCGTGAAGTTGTTGTCCACATTTCTAGAAGAGCTTTTCAGTCACTTTAATACCCAAAAACATACACACACCTTAAACGTGTTCTAGTGAATGTAATCGGCCCATATTAAACTGTATTAATCTATACTTAGTTATTGTAAGATTATATGATGCCTATTCATAATACAGATGATAAAAACACATCGGTAAAATAATGTTAGTCGAGCAAAGGTGGCACCACTGGTTACTTCAGAAACTGTAGTCATAGTAACGGTAACATGTAAACAGTGTGGTTGTTTTGTTTGTAAGCTTGAATTAGAACAGAAAGTGGTGAAACTAAAAGAAATTAGGTCAATACATGGAATATACCTATTTCTTGTATCTGTATTTGTATTCATTAAAGTCTAGTACACAGTTAAATATTCATACAATATCACAATTAGTATGCAGCTAAATAGGAATAGTTTACTAGTAATTAGAATAGTATTTAAACTAAATTAAGACAATGATTGAATTGTAGTGATGTACACCAATAAATCTACCTTGGCCACTTCTCAGTACATGTCTGTTACAAATTAATGTTTGTTTCATTTAATATTTAAAGTTTTAAATCAATAATTATGTGTTAGTTATATCACTTTGCATCTTAAAAGCAAAACAATACATACAAAGTGCTTAGGTTTGTTTTCTTAGTGAGCATGAACAATGTTTAGTAAATCAAAACTGCATAGTGCAAAATTAAAAATCACAAAACTTCAGGAAAAATATTCTAAAAACATTGTTTTGGAGGTTGAGCCGAATAGTTGTCAAAAATTAACCGAAGTTTATAATGACACATCCTCTCCTGATAGTAGTAGCAAAAGTGCATATAAAGATGAAGTTTCTATCAAAGACAAAATAAAGAAACAAAGTAATAATCAAGAAGAGAATACTGTAGTTGAGAATGTAAAAAATTCAGTACCTTGTTCCACTGACCAAATTGAAGATATTAAATGCGCAGAATTTGAGACAATTAATTCATTAAATGAAAGTACCGTATCTACTCGTAAATCATCAATCAAGTTGGCATCTGAAATATCAGAACTTTCAGATGTATCAAATCAACTGGAAAATATTTGTATTCTTTCTAGTTCTACTGATGAGTCAAGTGTTTTACCTTTTGTGAACGTATATGCACCAGGAAATTCTCAAAAGGTTTTAACATCTGCAAAAGATAAAATCAAATCTCCAGCTATATCTTCTGCACAAAATCTGATAAAAAATTTAGAGGCAGTTCAACACGAAGAGGCATGTTTTGAAAAAAGTTTATCTCAAACAATAGATGATTCAGTTAGTGAATCTAAAATGTCTAGCATAAAAGAAGTTATGTCCATGTTAGATACAGATTCGGATAGTACTTATTCCAAAAGCAACGATCGTAATAAATACAACGAGGATATTACAGGATACACACAGTCAGAAAGTAAAAATTCAAGTTTGGAACATTCAGCAGCAACAGGCACTGACGTTGAATTATATTCTGTACCAGAAAGTAGGCCTAATACAAGGCAAGAACAAATAAAAACCGCAAATGCAATTTCTCCAAGTTTACCGCATTTATTAAATGAAGATAATGAAACTTCTAATGCCACTTCTCCAAGTTCATCACAGTCATTAAGTGAAAATAATATTTCTAAACACATATCTAAAGTAACATTGTTAACTTCTAATCTAAAAAGTATTAGTAACACGTACAAAAGTGATAAGCGTCTGAAAAAAGAAGTTATTGGTCAAGAATCTAGTGGCCACAGTATTGATGAAACTAAAAATATAAATAAAAAATTGAATAAAAAAAAGTTAATTTTATTGTCTCAGAAAATAACTTCACAGAAAACAAGTTTAAAACCTTGTAAAAGACGACCTCTTCTGAAATCATGTAAATTAATTAGATATACTGAAACAAGCGATGAATATAATGGTCTCAGTACACACGTAGCAAGGCACAATTTTTCAGACAGCAATATATTTTATGGGAAAAAGTCAGGTAAATATAACTTTTTTTGATTTACTTTTGATAAGTCATCTATTTTATAATTAGTTAGTATTAAATTTTAAATTAGTACCTAATGATATTTTAGTTACATAAAATTAGTGTATCTTATATAATTTTTATGATTGAAGTGGGTTTCATTCCAGCATTCTTGAATGTATATGTAGATGTTCATAGTGAACAATTATAACTGAACACTGCTAATACATGAGAGATCATTGATAAAAAAAAACCTAAGGTCCCAGATGAAAGACCTGGGGGCCACCTTATAAAATGGAAAACTCTGAAGATAATTTACCTTCAAAACAAACTATGAAACAAGTTCAACAGAATGTTGTCAATTCCATAACCTTTAAGTTTAAATTATTAGAATATAGGGGTTTATCCAGTCAATTTGAATAACAGTGTAATAAGTAATAATTAGAGTTACAAAACATGTAAGATAAAATTATACATGTCTCTGTGAAACTAAATTATAGAACAGTCAGTTTGTAGTGTTACTATATTGACTGGATCTAGTGCACACAACACTAGAGTAATTGAAAAAATAATTGATTAATTAAAACAACTGGAATTGACTTTTAATTCAATTATTTTGTTACTTAATGTTTCTTTAATAAATGTTATAAGGGTATTAAGTGTAAAAACACAAGTGCTTTGTATGATTCTTCGGCTTGAGAATTCTAGTGATTCAGTTTATGGAATTTTGCTTTACACATGTGATTTACTAGATAGAACGTGTTGTCAAATTTATTATAACTGTCATAAAACAATGCCAATTGTTGAACATGATTTTATTATACAAAAGATAATAGACATTCACGAATTGAATTCACTTGCAAAATTTGGCTGAAATCAAAACAAATTCAGCGATGTATGCACAATAAAACTCAGCCATAACAAGCTGCAGTATTATGTCCTCTATAGTCAGTCATTTAACTTCTGTAAGATAACTATCGTTCTCTAATAATAAAATCTTCACCGCTGATATACTGAATGTGAGGACTCATGTAGCAGACTACTGACTTAGTTTTGTATACAGCATTTAATATATTTAAAGATATTTTGAGGGAGTCCTCCCTTAAAATAAACAATAATTTAATCTGCTGATGAAATTTATGTTACACTGTGAAATTTGAATACACAATGAGATTCTGCATGGTAAATGTTATAAATTTGTAATCTAACACTAGCAACAGTTTTGATATTTTTTTTATTATTAATTTTATTGCTTTATTAAATGTAACAGTGTAATTGTGGCTGTATAATTTAATGTGTTTGTAGTGTGATACAAAGAACAGACGTCACAGTGAGCGGCTCTGGGTCATTCAATTGAAAATCTGGACTCTAGCTTTTTTGTTGTTATTTTCTTTGTTAATCTGGCCACAACACTTGTAAACGTGGCCAGTTCTTATTCCGTAGAAAGGGTTTTTTTCTGTTTATTATAAAAAAATGCTGGAATAAATCATTATTTCATCATTTAGATGCCTATAACTTTGAAGGAAATCTGGTTTAAACGTGGATCTTTTCTACTTAGGAATTACCAGTATAATTGCCCAATTTGTGCATTATATCTTTTTTTTCCGTTTTTTTCTACCTTATTAGGATTAGAAGTTGAAAATCCTCTCATTAAACTTAGTCCTAAAAGGACCTTTGCACTTGCTTCTGAAGTGTCAGGATGGGTAGAGTTGGGGTTAGGGGCTGTCTCCTGTAGAAATCCATGAGGAGAAGCAGCGGGCACTATATCTGTCTTGTTACCTTGAAAGGAGAGGAGGACAGCCCTGTACCAGCCTCTCCAGTCACAGCGGGCAGTGGAAGTTCTCCCTTATGTACAACTTGGCTTTATTGTCAACAGGATGTAGGATATCTTACAGGCTTTTTAGCATAGCAGTTTATTTTGAAACATTTACTCTTTAAATTTTTTCACAATTATGTTTTCTATACTTTAAATGATGTATTATACTTTTTAAAGAGAATTATTTACCATAAGATTTTATAGCAGGCGGATACAAAGATTTACAAATAATAAGACTGTAATGGTTCTTATTTGTAGTTTATAAATTTGTTATAACACTGGTCACACAACTTCTTAAAGTGGTCATTTTAATTTTTCAAAATAGCCATTAAAATAAAAAAAATAGTTTACACAAGAAATTATCGAAAGTTTAAATAATAACATTCAAACATGGTACATAAATTAGGATTTAAAATTTGCTTTCTGATTTAGCAGCCTTCACAATTTTTCAGAAACATTGTCCATGTTGTATGGCATTTTAAAGGATATGAGACATAAGCAATGAGTATCATTATTCTGCCAAGATTAGTAATGACAAAGTAATTTGTTCTTTCAAAATTAAATATTTTTGTACTAATTCATGAGAATATTAAATTGTTCATATTAATACCACTGTGTTTTTTTTTTTTTTTTTTTTTTTTTTTTTTTTTTTTTTTTTTTTTTTTTTTTTTTTTTTTTTTTTTTTTTTTTTTTAGTTTATATACCACTAAGAAAATGATATGCTACAAAATGCTTTCAAATCAACTAGCCAACTATTTGTTTACCATTATTTGGATATAGAAATCATAAATCACATTACTAGGTTTTACAATCTTATCTAATAAAAAATCTAAATTAAAACAAGAAATTTGAATACCATCCAATCTAGTCCAGAAACTCTATGAAACACAAAATTATGAAAATATAAAAAATGAGTAAAAAGAAAACTTGGACAGTGTTTAATGTTTAGAGTATAATTTACAAGTGTGTCCTCTGTATACATTTAAAAATGTAATTTTTATGCATAACAAAATGTATTCAGGAGCGGTCTTGGACTTATCGTCGGTGCTATAAATCAAGAAGCTTTAGGAACAGATTAAGTACCAAAGATTAGTACGAAATAGTTCAGTGAACTTTGACTACAATATTGAGGCTAAACACATAAAGTATCAACATTTAATATTAGGATTAAATTACATACTATGATAAGAATAGTTTAACTGTATTTCTTATGGTGAGATTGTTAAACTGAAGAAAATAGTTTCAAGTTATTTATGACAAAATAGTACTATTTAAGTATTTAAATTATTTCTAACCCATTAAAAACATTAAAATATCAAAGTAGATATTTCAGACTCATGCAATATCAAATAAAAACTTAAATTGAGTTTTTATTAAAAAACCTAATTCAATCTTGATCAAGTTTGATATTCCTATGTTTATTTCTTATTCAATAACAAGTACTTTGCTAGAGAATTTATGTATTATGATAGTTACATGTGTATCTTAATAAATAAAATGCAAAACAATTATTAGCTACAAGAAAATATTACTAGTAAACAATGAAGTTGGTTTTCAGTTGAATTTAAATATCTTTATTCCTATTAGTATACAAACAGTACATGAATGGTACCTACCAATAAATTACAATAAAATATCAGTTATATATACATACTGATTAAGGATCATACAATAATTGTTTATTGACTAATATGTTATTACCCCAAACTATGCAGCAAAAACAAATTCAATAAAATCTTATTTTACAATAATTAAAATCTCATAATCTCAAAATTTACTTAAAATCTCATAATTAATGTACAGCTATACTCTTCAAAATTATATACAGTTTAACCATACTCCATTAGGGCTAACCCAACTTTTTCTCTAAAGGGGGATACATATTCCTGCTGATTCAGGAAAAAAATCTCAGAAATCATGACTCTTTGCACTGTGTTCCATGCATAAATGTGAAAAAGCCAGTTTCAGTTAACTTACCTGCACACAACCACAGTTTGTTCATTAACTTAGGTTATAGCTTAGTATTTCCTAATGCATTAATGGTTTGAATTCATTACTGGCGACATCTGTAATAGTAATAATCAAGCCCAGTATACTTATATTTATTTAAAATGTTCATTTAAAAAATCTTTCAATTAGGTGCTCAATTTTTTTTTACAAATGAATCTGTGCACAATATTAATTAATTGCTGAGTGGCTTGAAATGAAATTTAATTACTTTCATATTAAGTGTTATCCAATGTCACAGTCTTTTCATAATTTTTAAAATTTCCATGCATTTGATTGGGACATGTTTAATGCCAGTGGGTGGAGCTCTATAGTAGTTTCAAAACATAAATAAATAAATATGTTATTTCAGTGTATATGATTTTTTGCAAAATTTTTGTTGAATCAGTTCAGTTGTTTTTTGATTATGGAATAATAAACATGCATAAGTCCAAATAAACCCTTTTGTAATAGTAGTGGGATACACACAAACACATGCCTCCGAAGTAGACTTTTAAGTGAGGAATGAGTAAACAGTCGTTTTTACTAAAATTATTCCTAGGATGTCAGTTGGTGAATCAGAGAGCTAGAATTGTTATCATAATTAATGAAATGTTGTGTAATGGTTCCAGATCACTATTGCGATGAAGTAATAAAACAACTGATGAAGAATCAAATTGAATCAACAAGGCACTTCATAGAAAGCCACCATCAAATGTATCTACATTGCTGCCAGGCTGTGAAAATGCTGAGTGAGAATTACGTTCAAAATACATGACTGTTTCAATAAATAAGTCAATATATATTTCAAGCAATTTTACCAATGTACAAATTACAAAAATTTCAAATAAATGTTATTGCTATTGTTTTATTAATAAAACCAACAATTCATTATTTCAATGTTGATTTTCTCCGATCATGACCCCCAGAATTTAAAACCAACGTAATCCGAAAATTGTATGTATGTATATATAAATTATGTTATTAACTCCACATTACAAGGTATCTTTATTAGAATAATGAATTGTCAACTAGAACCCTTTTAAAAATTGCTTTATCTAAAGACATGTGTTTCAGTATTAAACCATCATCATTGTAAACATTAACCTCTAAATAAATAATAAACAATAAACAAATAAATATACACAATATGTTGACCATTTAAACAGATGTTAAATTTATATGACACAGTTGTAATTTTGATTAATATTCTGTATATTTTAATACTTTAAAAGATTGGATTTGTCTTATTTTTTAGATTGCCATTTAAAATGTGAGGATCTTTGTTATAGTTTAGATTATCTATCATTTTATACATTATTATAGATTAAATATCATATGTTAGTTTGGTTATTTAACCGCAAAACACAAAATAATTGAATCGTAAAAAGTAATGGTGAGAGGTCCAGGTTCGAGTCCCAACGGAGCAAGCACTTTTTGTGATTCAATGTTTATTGAAATTTATATATATACTGTATATATAAATTTGAAAAAAAATATATATTACATTTTTTAAATTAAATCAGGCTATTGCCATTTAAAGAAGTGTAATAAATGTAAACATGCGTTTGACAGGTATTTGGCCTTCCGATCATGTGTTAGTTTGCTTATTAAATACATATATGAAGGAAACAGTTGAATAAAAAATCATTAAATTTTTAACCCTTTATAGGGCAAACAATATTTTTGCCATTTTGCTGGAAAGCTCTCCGGTCGAAAAATCAACCACCCTGAAAATCTTGAAATGGACCAACCACTTTTTTACCATGTTTTTTACATTTTTAACGATTTTGTTTCATTGTAAATGCTAACACTAGACACTACAGATTACTAAATAATTTTTTTTATGTTTATTTAATTCTTTAGAGGGCGGTTGAATTTTCAACCGGAGAGCGTTCCCGCAAAATGAACTATGTATGTGTTTTCCGGTTTTAAAAATCAACCACTTAGAAAACTTATGAAATTGAAGGAAAAATTAAAACAATAGATTTAGCAAAACATTAAAAACTGCCTTTTATTTATACAGAATTGAAAAATGCACAATATTGTGAAAAATCTTGTCAGTGGTACATATTTACACCTTTAAAACATATTTATAAAATTGGTTCATATTTATATATGAATGTAACTATGTAAAAAAGGAAAAAACAAATATAACATTTAGTTAGATAATAAAATACGAGTATAAATGACACTTAGTAAAAAATTAAAAAGTCCTCCAAATAATACGTATGCTTCTGTGTAACGATTATCCTAATGTTACTGTTTTTGAAACAACTAATCAGTACTATGGAACGGGGCAAAAAACACGCCTTACATAGTGCAACCTTGCAAGTGGAACATTCTATACTTGATCTTTTGGGCTTGGCTGTAGTACTAAATCTGGCACATCTTCTACTTGATGTAGCAACAGGAAAATGTTCACCCCACATTTCTAATGTTGACGGTTTTTTCCTATTCTTTCACCAACTTTCTTTCCTCTCTTACAAACCGCTGGCGAGTTTGTTGTTTTCCGGCTGGTAAAATTTCCAAATTAACTCTGCACCAAGTTTTCTTTCGGAACATCAGATGTTTCATCACTTTTTGTTTGTTTTGTTTAGCTATATATCTGTACAAAATAAACGAATTTACCATAACAGAATCCAACAGAAAGTAGAATATTTTTAATCCACCATTTCCTAGACTTTTGGGCAATACTATAGCTGGACAGTAAATGATCAAAATGATCAACACCACCCATGTACAGATTATAATCGACCACAGCTCGAGGGCATTTAACTTTAAACTTTTTCACCCCTTTTATTTCTTCATTTTTATTAAGTTAGCCAACAGTGAAGTATTCTATAAATTATTAATTTTTTTAGACAAAATAATTTTTATTTGTTACAGAAATATCTACTATTTTATAGGTCTATTTTGTTTTGGTAGCTATTAGCATAAAATACGTTTCCAAACAGAAAAATTATGTAATGGTGGAAAATTATAACAGTTTGTAAAATTTTGCTATCATGTAAATACCATATTATTGTACTTTTGGCCTAATATCTTGCCTGCACTGATTATTTATATCTTAAAACGCCCTAATTTATCTTTTGTCATAATTTAAAGTGTTTATTACTAATGTATGTAAAACTCTGAGGACTATATATATTTTTTTATAAATATTTTCCAATGTCATGATTTTTAGGTTAAGTGTAGAAGCAAAGACAAAAATTGTAGTTAAATAATTTCAAGTGACGGTGACAACGATAAATGACTGATAAATCAAATGCCTAAAACATTGTAAATAAAATTAAGTTATTACAAAGAACTTCATATTTACCTGTCAGGAGATAAATTTTATATTAACTCGCTATCACACCAACTGCTGCTTGGTTCACGAGCTGGAAAGGTCTCTGGTTGATAAATCAACCATTTGCCACTCTTCAGATTAAAACTGACAACAGGAAGCAACAGGAAAGCTGAACAAAATTAGTAAGCTTCCATACAACCTACCAAGCTACTGGAAAACAACAAGACCGACAACTGCATGCTCTGTCACCGAATTATGAACCATATTGTAAATGGTTGAATTTTTAACCGGAGAGACTGTTCCCGCAAAAGTAATATTAAAATTTCCTTGCCCATACAAAGGCATATTAGGTGGTTGATTTTTTCAACCGGAGACTGTTAAAGGGTTAAAAAGTAAAGACTCTATGGTGTAGTGGTAACATGCTCGCCTGGCAAGTAAGAGACCCAAGAGACCCGGGGTTTGAGTCCTGGCAGAGCAAGTACTTTTTGTATTTCAATGTTTATTGAAAATTGTTTATAAGTATGTGTGTATAGCCTTATGCAATATAACACAAACTTGTAAACACAATAAATCCTATAATTTTTAAACTATCCAAACCTAACTTGGTACAAAGGCAGTATTCGCACATAGCTTGGATGACTTCGTTAGTCAACTTTAACCATTAAAAAGTTTCAAGATGGTGGCCATTCACATTCGAGAAAACGCTTTAACTCAAATAATTCATAATACAGACCAAAGCAGATACATATTTTACATGTATTATGTAATTCTAAACCACTTGTATTCTTTCACTTTTTAGACGTCTTTTAAGGTTTCAATATGGCAGCCAATCAATGTTTGGAAAAGGAATAATTTTATATGTGTGTGTGTGTTTTATGCATTACAGTGCAAAAATAAGTGTTATAATTTTCAAATCATTTCCAGTAATGTTTTTCCAACGTGTTTTTTTTTTGTGACATCAAGTAGGGTTTCTACAGGTAAACCGCTTGCAAAAACACACTGGGTGATTTGAATTCGCGCAGTGAAGGAAATACCCTCCGCCGATGTGATGGCCCAATCTCCCCACCACTGCGCGGTGCTCGCTCTATCGGATCGTCTGACTAATCCGGCTCAGTTGGTCTCGTTCACTGCTACGATCCGTTCAGTTGGATCTGTCAGTGCAGTTACTAAGTGTTCCCGCTAGTGCGTGTTATATCAGTCATCGTCTTGACCGAACAAAATGAACGAAAGGATCCGCTTGCAAAAAAGTGAACGTATAGAGGAAGAAACAGCATATCGCCCAGTGTATATATATATATATATATATATATATATATATATATATATATATAAAACAATAAATGTATTGTTTCAGGAATCTAGTGAATGAAAATATATCTAAACTTACCACAATAAATGTAGTTGTAAGTTATCAGATACATTAGTAAGTATTTTAAATTTTAATACTTATGAATAATGGACTTGGTTGATTGATATACCTTTGATTTAGCATAAGTGAGTTTATAACCTTACACATATTTTAAATAATTTACTAAAATTCAAGCAGAAAAATTCGAGGGGAATGGGTCTTTTGAAACACTCTGGTCCAGATCACCCGTTCACATGACTGACCCGTTTGAATTGAACGAGTAAAGATCCAACGACACATCTCTACTGGCCACTGCCACAGGCCACTGCGCGGCTAACCTCACAACAAAAACAAAACTGTGCGAGCGATACACGATCCACACAGCTGATACACAAAGACAAGAAGATGCTGGTCGCAGATGACCCACTAGCTGTGTAAATGCAGTATGTTGGACTATGGTGTTAGTATTGGACACTTACTTAGTATTGTATTTACTTGGTGGTAAAACTATTTACATTTTTATAATTCAACAAATAAATGCCAGAGCTATTGTAAAATAAATAATGTTTTGGCTTAAAGTGTTTTTTCTTTATAAATATATCTTACCAAATTACAAGCATTTTGATTCTTTAAATAATGTATAAAATAACATTAATTTAACAAAACTAATATAATGATAGAACTATGTTTCACATTGAGCCAAGTATCTGGGAAAAGAGCTTATGATGGAAGAAGGGTGTATAAAAACATGGTGGACAGCCATCTCCGTAAGAAGGGCATATGCAAGGTTTTTTTATCAAATAATATTTATTTTATATAATTTTTTAAAGTAATCAATTATGATTGGTGTTCAGTTTGAAAGCTATTCTACATGTTATGTTATGGTATACAGGGTGAAAAATAAAAAGCCATAGCTTGCAAGAAAAGACAGCCGCGGTCAACTATTGTGAATTTTTTAGATTAATATAAGTGAATAAATTGCCATTTTTCAGGAGTTTGTAGTGGTTACTTAGACTAAGCTAAAATTTTGACAAATTCAAGTTTCTAGTATACCAGAAAGAGGGCTTGAATTTGTATACCCTAAGTAAGTTAGTAGTTATGCACAATTAATGAAAGAGGACAAATATAGAACCTTGGAAATCACCTACCAGACAGGCAAACGGCTAGATGTACCCTTGCCTTTTTATTGGCAATTTCAACATATTCAGACCTGTCAGATAAGAACGAAACTACTCTGAAGCTCCATCTTCTCTAAAAGATGTTGATGATTGACGGTATCAAAAGCACGGGTGAGATCACAAAAATGCCAGCAATGCTTTTGCTTACATTAAGAGATGAGAGTCCTAAGCAATTCATCAATTACGTGAATGGTTGAACTGGTTTAAAAAAACCCCAAATTGGGTACTGTAGTTAATAGTGAAAGGGTTTCCTGGAAGAATTCAGTGTCTATTGTCAATTAATTGTTCAAATATTTTGCTCAGCATAAGAATAATTGTTGAAATAGGCTTATATTGTTTAACAAATCTATCACTTTTCTCAACGACTGGGACAACGTTGGTACATTTTACATATTTGAGAGACATTTACCTCGAGAGAATGAGTTATCGAAAAGTAATGCTAAAAGATAAAAGAACGGATCAGCATCCTGATGACTGATGGGGAGATGTCAAATATATCAGAAGCGGAACTAGCATTTAGGTCTGCAATAACACCTCTAACCTCAAATCAAAAGTAGAGCCTGAAGCGAGAAAAATATTAGAGGTACATGCAATTCCAGAGACAGGACACAGATGACATTTTACCCTGCGTGTTAGGTCTTGTAATCTAACAAGGCAGTATTTCAAGGAGATACAATTTTCTATGATGTTAGTTATAACATTGTCAATGCACAAGGCCTGTGACAGACTAGGCAGAGTAACTCACCGAATGAGAATTCTGAGAGAAGAACTTACCATAAACAATTTTTATTGACATATTGTATTTGTTGGATGTAATTTTCTAAATTCATTTATTTATTTAAATGGAAATAAAATAGCGTGTGTGTTATATGTATATGTGTGTATTCTTGATAAAAGAATATAGACCGTGGAAACTAGAGCGAACCATTTCCCAAAAATGGGCTTTTTGGGAGGCAGTTTAACATTTTAAAGTTAAAGTAGCACTAATAATTACAATTACGTTAAGCAATAAAACGGCTAAGACTTACTAAACCTTTGTTTTTATATCAGATGTTCAAACTGCTGTCCCAGGTCAGTTTTAAAATGTCTAAGTATGTTGTAGAAACTTGAAACTGCACGCTATATGGATTCACAAGGAAGTTTTTTAAATTTCCGCTACTATTCTGTTCCTAAGGTCATTAATGCACTGGGTTTTCGTTTTATATACGTTGTTTTTAGTGTGACCCCACACTAAGTAGTCAAGTGGAGATAGATCTGGCGATCTTGGTGGCCACTCGATACTTTCTTTTCTACCTATCCAGAAAAATGTGGTTAAAATACTCGCTGGCATGCAGGTCATAGTGTGGAAGTGTCCCATCCTGCTGGAATCAAACTTAATTATAGTTGTTGGTTGCTAATTGGATAGCCGGATAGACCTGATTTTGTAACATTTTCTGGTACACCTTAGCATTAAAGTTTTCATCAATAAAAGGGCCCAACAAACTAATCCCTCACAGTACCAAGCCAAACGTTTAATTGTTTAGGGTGCTGGGTATGTTTCTCTCTCATCCAATGAGTGTTACCATCAGCCCAATAACGAACATTATGTCTTTTGATAGTGTTTACGTTACGTTTAATATGAAAGTGGCTTCACCGAGAAAGAAATGTTGTTTAATTTAATTGTATGATTATTAATGTTTAGCATCATTATTTCACAAAATTATACTCGACAATCAAAATGGCCTCATGAGCTAGACGAATTTTGTACGCTTTATAATCATTATCATGTACAACTGTACAAACCTATGTTTGAGATATACCTAATATTTAAGAAACATTTCTTGTTGAGACATGAGGATCTTCTACAACAGACTGTAACACGTCAAGTGATAATGCTTCATTTGTAGCCAATTTTGGCCGTCCAGGTTCGGAGCAGTCTTTAACGCTGACTGTTTCCTGTAAACGTTGGATTTTTGAACTTCTGATTTGGGTACAGGGTTTCGATTGGGATGTGTCATTAAATGAATTCCTTACTTCATCATAAGATATCACTCAGTCCCCGTAGCTTCACATCATCAGAATCATAATATGCTCTTTCACTTAAACACTCCATTTCAGAGTAAAGTATCACAAAAATTCGTCTTTGTTAATTCCAACCAGAAGCTGAACACAATACTGGACTTCCTCAAAAGTGATAAGATAAGAGAGGCCTTTTTGCAACAGGTAATAACTCAAACCAGGTTTGAGTTTGTAAGGAAAGTGGTTGTCTATTGAAGTTTTTTAACTTCTGAATGTGGATGTTCATGTTTTGACTCAATTAACTTCAATGAGCTGCCACTTTGTACTGTGTTGAGATAGAAAGCTCTAGTTTCCACTCTTAATCTTCTGTTATTAAACATTTCAAATGAAGTATCACTTAATGGGTCTTTCCATTTAAAAAGTTTGAGCCGCCTCCTATAATCCCATTTTGGGGAAATGGGCAATGTTGAAGACGTGGTTTAAAGGTTCACTTTTATTTTCTCAAAAGGTGTCATGAGGTATGGAACCTCCATCTTAATCCATCAAATATTAAACAGAATGCGCGCGCCCCCTCCCCCCCCCCACACACACACACACAGAGTTTTTCAATATTTTGATAAATTAAGACTAAGAATAAAAATGGTAACCAGTAACCTGAGCAAAAACTGTCACATTGTTTTGCATTATCGTATGTAATATCTATGTTAAAATGATAAATAATAGTAACTATTTATTGTATAGGGAACCACAGGCACTCAAGTAGGGGTAAACACAGAGTGTGTACAGGAGTAAACATGCTAAAACCCTATATATAAAATAATATCGCAAGTGTACTTCGAAACTGCATAAAAAGCTTTGAAGACATGACATGTTGCGAATGAGGAAAAAAATCAATCGCGATTCGTGACAGCTGTTTTAAGAGTTTAGACACTAGTTTTTCCTCTCAAGTACTACGGAAGGGGAAAGGTTAATTTTGTGTTTGTGGGTCATATCTCGTTAAATTTGAAGAATTTTGGTTTTTAGACCCTTTCAGAATGGGTGCAATTTTGACTCTGGGATACAATAGATACATGTATCCAGATCTTTATCCTGAACCAGATACTATACCTAAATCTGACCCACTATATGGGTTTCCTGAGGGTAGACAAGAAAAAGGTAGGACTAGGTTTAAAATACTTAAACCCCTCGCACTTCTTTATATTGAATTTATAGTAATTGTACTAATATAAAAATACAACACAAACAGCAATGTTTTTAATAATCGCATTTAAACAATACATTATTGCCTTTATTTTAGAAGTTCAAGCAAACATTGTTTAGGCTATATTAATGATTTCAGTTACAGTTACTGCATTATGTATGTTGCCCTATAACTGACATGCAACAAATATTTAATAATAATACTAAGGTAAATATTAAGATCAGCGACTACCGCTCCGATCACCGTAAGGTTTTTCGTACTAACACAGGTTAACGTAATTTCACCGAAAAAAATAGTCCCGATTATCGCTAACATATAAAAACCAGTTTTACGGCAGTGCAATGTTGGCAATACAAAACACATAAATAACAAGATTTTCGACTATCGAACTAAAAACAATGGCCGACCATGGACGTTTTGATGAATTGACAGTAGCCACGTGACAAACAGGAAGGTTTCCGATTGGCCGGACGGGTCACGTGACCTATAGGACGGCTTCGATTGACCGCCAGACGTACACAAACAAACCCACATGGACAAGGAATAATTAGTGAAGTTATTGACATGGCTTGCGATGGTTCTTGTCACACGCTAAAAAGACCCTAGCTTGCCTATTCAAAATTCAGATCACGCGATGCTTGCCCGCTGCGCAGCGCTTCGCGCTGCTTGCTCTTTTAGAAAAAAAATTAACTCGAGCTTGCAAAGTCCAAGCCCAGATCAATAGACAATAGACAATAGACAATATTCTTTATTTGTTGTTTCTTTAAGAAATACAATTGCGTCAATAGTAGATAATAACAAAAACTTAGATTAATATTTCTTGCTTTACAAATATTGATGTGGTATTTATAGAAGATCGAAGAACTCCTTCAATGAATATACAGGTCGTTCCATCAGCCAGTCTCGAAAATGTCTTTTCAGTTCGTTCCCTTTCATGTTCTTGAGATTTGGTGGTAGTGCATTAATGATTTTGCGTCCAATGTAAGAAGGTTTTTTGCTGAATTGCGATGTGTGGTGTACAGGGAGAATGTAGTCCGTTGCTCGTCTGGTGTGGTATGAGTGAGCATTTTCATTTCTAGGAAGGTCCATCTGGCTGGTGTAGATGACGACTGCATGGATGTACAGTGCTATGACAGTAAGAAGCTGCAGGGATTTGAAAGCTTCTCTGCAGCTTTCCCTAGGGCTGAGGCTATAGAGTGCCCTTACAGCTTTTTTTTGGAGTATCAGGATT
This sequence comes from Homalodisca vitripennis, assembly GCF_021130785.1. Lineage (NCBI taxonomy): Eukaryota > Metazoa > Arthropoda > Insecta > Hemiptera > Cicadellidae > Homalodisca > Homalodisca vitripennis. Next base: position 11,299,828 of record NC_060207.1, on the reverse strand, counting down.
TTGTTGAGATTGGTTTCAGATGTTCCTCCCCATGAAATTAAGCCATATCACGCATGACTGCTTACACACACAACACTCAGACAGAACTAACGCAGGTTTCATTACAGGCAAAAGATAAGCGGCGCGTGTTTATTACTGATAAGATAAGACGAGTTTATACTAGAATTAGTACATGGACTACTACCCTACGAACTAATAACACCAAAAAAACGAATAAATGCATTGTCAGTCAGGTTTTTCAAATTTTATTTTTTCCAAAATTTTTTTGGGGGGGGGAGTAAACGGCTACGGCAATAATCGGGACTACTTTTTTCGGTGAAATGACGTGCCCTACGAACTAATAACACCAAAAAAACGAATAAATGCACTGTCAGTCAGGTTTTTTTAATTTTATGTTTTCCAAAAAATTTTTTTGGGGGGGGAGTAAACGGCTACGGCGATAACCGGGACTATTTTTTTCGGTGAAATTACGTTAACCTGTGTTAGAATGCAAAAAATTACGGCGATCGGAGCGGTAGTCGCTGAGCTTAAGATTTACCAATACTAATAACCATGAAATTATTGTGATTTGTTTCAAAAGGTCTATGTACTAGCAATGACAAATAGTTGTTAGCCTACCAAAGCAAATATGTAAAATTTTTAATTTTAAAATATTTTAACATAAGTAGATATCTTTTTATAAATGACAACTTATACCCTGCAAGAGTGTATAAAATACAGTACACATTTATTGTTAATCATTAGTTATTTCTCAACTATCCTAGCTGCGAAAACATTTTTTGCTATGGATAGCTGGTGTATTATGAACACAGTAAGGCCTACCCTTGCTTTTGTGCATTGTTGAAAGCGATAATTTTGAGTGTTTGTGGGGTAGAGTACAGTAAGCGGACCTGGTTATTATATCGCTTATAACAATGATTGATATTTTATATATTGAATAACAGAACTATCAATGTACATAAAATACTAAATTAAAGTCACACGTTTCAAATTAATAGAAACCATTAATCAAACAACAAAATTAAGATAGGTGACAAGAAAAATGTTATTTAAATAATAGAGAGAAAGTATCAAACAAGACAAACAATCTTGAAATCAAGAAAAAAAACAGTAATTAATCTTTTAGTATTATTTTCAGGTAGAGTACGATAAGCGAACCCGGTTTTTTATATAGATTAGTACTACAATCATCAATACTTAATATTCATTTATCAAATGCGTTTATAAATCAACATATCTATAGCTATAATTAAAATCATTAAAATAACGCACATAGTGATAATCTTATAAATAATAAAAGAGCTCTAACGGTCAAACAAAATATTAGAACTGAATATAGGAAAAAAAATAATGAAATGATAACAACATAAAAAACGTTTATAACAGGAAATAGGAAAAATCGTAAGATGCGTAATTATTTATATGTTTCTCCTGTACAGCAATGATTAACCATTTTCGAGAAGTTGTTGAAGCATCTTCTCTAGAAAACCGTACTTCTCTTCTGCACATATACTCACAGAGATGATCTGCAAGTAGGTCAGCTGTTATGCCACTTTTTAAACTTCGTTTCACGGCCCTCCACAAGCTTTTGACTGTCTGTTATTATCTATAAAAGAAAATATGTTTATTATAAGAAAAAGTGTTTATAGTTATACAAGTTATTGTTCAAAATCAGTGTTGGTTAGTTATATCGAAAGTTATAATTGAGTAATATCATTTGTCAATATCGATATAAAAAACCGGGTCCGCTTATCATACCCTACCCTTATTTTGTATAGGTTTCTAAATTTAACTATCTTTTTATATAAAAGAAGTTACTTTTAGATCCAATTGTGTTTAGAATATGAATTGTGTGTATGTACAGTTGGTGCAGATGATTTAGTTATTGTTCAAATTAATTACTGTTAATTAATTGTTGTATTAAATTAATTGGTTGAATATATTGGTGGGTATAGTAACTAAATATAGTTAGATAATTTTGATATAAAAAACTGGGTCCACTTTCTACTTGTGTTTGTGTTATGAATCTTTTAGTTTTTGTAGAATAATGTATTTTACAGTGTTCCAGTGTCTTCAAATTCGTAATTTTTGTGATGAGTGAAAATTGTAGAAATATTGTAATCCTAGAGAATTTGTTTTACATAATAGTATGATATATTTTGCACATATAATATAAATAAATTAAAATTACAAATTCATAATTTGTTTTTGTTTTACCTACCATACTTAAATGTAAATAAGTATTTCCATACTATAATGTTTGTTTATATGAGAGTTTTTTTGCTCTAAGGTTGTTTAAACATTAGTTTGAAATTAACTGCATTTTTTATTAAAAAAAGCCATGTTAAAAATAAATCTTCTGCTGCACTTCCATATGAAACTGGCAAAATGATTATTCTAAATATTGATATTGGAAATATCATATAATATAATAAACATAATAATTGTTACTTATATAATAATAAATATTATATAAGTAACACTTTAGTAATGAATACAAAACTATCTAGGATATGTATATTTATAAAATGTAAAATAACAAGTGTTAACATTTAGTTACTCTTTACTATTTTGACGGATAATCCTGTGACACAAATAACACATGTAAATCGACATTGCACTTGCGGCTGCCAGCCATTACTCTAATACCATACTCATGATTTTACTTTGATTGAATATTTGGAATGGTAATGTCGAACCAAATTACGCTATGGGCTTTTAAGTATGTAGTAATAAACAATATTGTTTATCTGTAAAATAAAAAGGTGACCAATTATTAATTATGAATAACAAAGGTTTATATATACTGGATAGTTTAAATATTTATAATTGATCGTTAATTCGATTGTCGTCCTAACTTCTTATTATACTATTTACAGCATTTAAAAAAATAGGACATCTCAAGAGGAGATATGCACATTAAATCGTGGTATTGGTGGTAAATGTGCCCATTTCATTTTATTTCAGTCTAAAAATTCATAGAAGATTTAATAAATACAAAGTAAACATTAAACATTACAACAAAAATGTTAACTTCATTTATAAAGTCTGTGTGGTCATGTGAAGGGGAAAGATGGGTTATTCAGAAGCATACTTTATGCTAGTTTTGTAGCAAAGGAGCAGGGGTCCAGTGTACATAGTGATTCATTGTTGAGACATATTTTTAAAATTGCAATTCAACAGGGCAAATTGCCAGAAAAATATAATTTTGCAATGAGTGGTGTTGTTTATTTTTATCTTAATTTTCTTTTGTGATATCAAAAGTGTACACAAATAATCTCCAACAGCTAGCAATTGTTTCAATACCAAGGCTGAGATTTTATGAAAAGTGTTGGACAGTTTCAATGAGGAACTTAAAGAATGGTAACAAAATAAACTTTATTTCATTGATGTCATCTTAAAATCATAAATCATTCTCTTTGTGTTTTTTAATTAGTTGGCAGATGATGTACTTTGTAAGAAGTAATAAACCTGCAGAAGTGTTTATAAATATTGAAGCTATTCAAAAACCACCTGATATTTTTGTTACTTCCTGTGTTGAAAATATATGATCAAATATTGAAAATGATTTGTTACATTATAGGTTACTGTTGTGGGTAGTACAATCTAAGTTAATGTTTAAAATTGCTCATTATGTTCCAGTTATGGTTGCTACAGAAGATGAAATGTATAGTGCCAAGGTCCCTTTGCCATTAAGAGACTACTGTGCTCACATGTACATTGACTTTCTAAAATGTAGGAAGGAAAATTTTCCATTTGTGGCGAAATGTCATCATGAGAAGCATGCTTACCACAACTGTGAATATGGAGAGTAAGTTATGTTTTATATCAGATTGAAAGATGTGATGATTTTGTTATACAGTATGTTTATGCAGTAGGCTATAAGTTTTCTTCACTGGTTAAAACGTAGTTTCTAAACACTTCCTTAAATTCCACTTGGTGGTTCTTCCTTCAGATACCCTCCTAGAAGTGGCTCCACTTTAATTCTTCCACTGCCTTCAAACTTTACCAAATGGTACAACCTCTTAATAGAGCTTGTGACACATGTTATTTATTATTACCAACTGATTTACCATTTTATAGTACCTCAACAGTATGTAAGTGTTGAGAACTTGCAACATGAAAATGAAGTGAAAAATGCCTTTATTAAAGAGGTGGAGTTTGGGTAATCAAACCCCTTCTATCTCTCATATCATATACAGTAAAATAACAATAGTTTAATATGGTACGGTAAATTATTAACTTTAAATTAAGAATAACAAAATTGCTTAACTTATACAAAATTAAATTAACTTAAAGTAATATTCTATACATTGAAATGAATTCAAGAAAATTTTAAATACAAAAGAAAACGATAAGCAAAGACACATTCAACCACTTTAACACACCAGTTGACTACATGTACATAACAAGCAGCACCACAAATCACCCCCACCAGCAAGTCTCTGAGCCCCGTCCTGAAGCGTTCACGGTTCTCAATAGATCTAGTATCAGAGAGTGTTCCAAAAGCGACAAGCCTGAACACTCTCCTTTTTTTAAAGGAGGACCTATTAAAAATGGTTTATTGGTGAATTTGAATTGATAATAATAATGTGGCTCACTTTCTTGTAGGTCAGTCACTAATATCAGAGATAAAATTGAAATACTCGGACAGGTAAACAGGATATTTGGTTTTAAATTAAACATAGAATAGAAAGAATGTGGAATTTACATAGTTGATGAAGTTTCATGAGTGACAATTGCTGAAAATATTATGTAATGTTCTCATGACGTCTGATAACAAAAATTAATCTATTACAATGGTTCTGAGCAAGCTGGAGTCTGTCTGATTGCTCAACAGTTCTGTTACTCATAGCAACGACACAGTAGTCAAAGTGTGGTATGTAATTGTCTTAATGTGTCACCTTAACATTTAATGGCAGGTACAAAGCAAGCTGCTTCAAACTGTGGATGTCAGCAAAGACTGTTCTGCACGTTATCGTAACTTGATGTCAGTCCATTTGAGATTTTTGTTCATAGTAAATCCGAGATTTTTCAGTTTGTTTTGGTAATTTAGTTCACAACTGTTAAGTTTAAGTTTCGGTGCAGTTTCAATATTGGTTATCATTCTCGTGTTACTTATTATCATTGCTTGTGTTTTCATTTAGTCCTTGTTGCATTGCCCAAAAATCAATTGCTTCATATCTTAAGTTGAGCAGTGACACAAACGTGGCTGGTTCGTTTAGTAAACAGTGAAATGTAACATGTACAGTGAGTTAAGTAACATGTCTACTTTAAAAATAGTTACCATCATTTTATTTCCAACACTTTGTGGAGTTAATTTCTCTTCAATTGCTACAACATTGTAAGGAAAGAGCTGAACTCATGAATTACAGTTACTTTTTAGGATCAAACTGATAGATCAATGTTCCAGTGTCCTAAAAATACTAACTGTAAAATATTTTATATCATTTTATACTAGTCTTTTTTAGGGCTTAGTCAGCAAATGTGCACCCATTGTGACACAAACACTGTCTCTTGAAGATGTTCATGCAGCAATATTTTCACCATCAACAGCAGTTTTTTTGATTTGTCTCACTACACTCATCAAAGATAAAGTTCCAAATTTGAAGTCGTAAAAAAACTTTTGATTATAAAAGAGTACCTAAACTTACCCAAAAGCTTGTATCAACCAGTCAACTGCTCTTATGACATAAAATCTCATTGCACGATAATCTGGTTTCATGACTAAAGGATTGTCTGTTTATTAGCAGATCATTCATACATCACGTTTTTATATTGTAATTTACTGACTTACAAAGTTGACATTTTATATGTTTATTTAGGTCTGGAATTTCAGTTCTGTTATTTCCGATTGCATGCGGACAGGGTATAATATTGACGAATGTATAGAGTACAAGGTCACAAGAATTGCCTTTCATGAGTAAAGGACCAAATTTGGATACATTAAATTACTGGGAGAAGTTATGTTTATTTTCAATGTTCTGAACTTATTTGTTCAGCATGAGGGTCATACTGTATCAGTTCAATAAAAAAGTCTCAATTTTCTCACCCATCATCTCAGATTTGTTCTACAGATGATGAATCCCACAAGTGTCCCATTTATCTCCCACCATCATTGTGTATGCTTGCAAAATTTTGAATTGTAATGTGATTGGTCACCCGTTTCAAAGTTGAAATTTGTATTCAAAGTTTTCTGTAAGTTTATGTATACTATGTAATTATTTGAATTGTGATCTGGAACTTTAGCCTCTGGAACCGTTATTTCACATCACATTGCATGTGCAATAAAGTATTATAAGTAAAAATTGACTTGAATACATCTCATTGTTTTATTTACAGTATTATATTTACAATATAATATAATTCAAACGAACAGAAAATGTAAGGATATTGAGACAGACAAAACAACAATAAATGGTAAATATCAGACAGTTAAATCAACTAATCAAATGTACATTTGATAAAATTTTTTTTAATATTTGACTTTCTTGAAGTATTTAATGACATGTTATCTTTATAGTAGTTTCATTCAAGTTTATTGTTTCAGGTACATAGATCGTATGAAGGATTATGAGAGAGAACGTCGGTTAATGGTACGAGCTAAGCGAATTGCAGCAAACGCAAATGCTGCATAGGACAACAAAGGTAAGATTAACAATAATATAGGAAATTGTGGGAGGGATGTGCTGAGCAGTCTTAGGCGTTGGATTTTGGATCCATACTAGAAATAGTGAAGGTTCAAACCCTGTCTGAGTATCATATATAATAGTACGGGAGCTAGCAACGTTTCTAAAACAAGAATTTCAGGTCAGCTGAAATTTTGATATGCTGTCTTTCTTGCTCTTTCGGTTGGAGTCCGGGCTATCTGGCTGGCGGTAGTGGTTGCGTTTATTAATGCGCATCTTACCTGCACAGGTAAAAATCCTGGAGCGCTTCGGCAAATGGACAACATGGCGTCAGTCTAAAGTCACATGTTTGTTTTGTGTAATTAAAAAAAAGCACTTCAAACTGTCTCTCTCCAATCACCTGTCTCATTTATTTCAGTAGGCAGTTCAATGTCACGGTACTTTAATTTATATTTTAAACGTATATTCAAAACTTCCTGGCACTTCTTCAGTTTATCAACCACGAAAAGAATGATTTTATCTTTATGTCCTTTACAGAAACACATTTCATTTTACCACTGGTGATGGTAGCGAAATTAATAAATAAACATCCCAAATAACACAAACACAAAACAAACATGTGACTTTAGACTGACGCCATGTTGTCCATTTGCCGAAGCGCTCCAGGATTTTTACCTGTGCAGGTAAGATGCGCATTAATAAACGCAACCACTACCGCCAGCCAGATAGCCCAGACTCCCAACAGAAAGAGCAAGAAAGACAGCATATCAAAATTTCAGCTGACCTGAAATTCTCTCGAAAACCTTGCTAGCTCCTATACTTATTTAACACCAAAAACTTTCTGAATCATAGAGATTACAGCATTAATGTTCTGGAAAAAAACCTCATGCTCTGTAAAATATACAAAGCGCAGCTCTGTGATGTAATGATTGGGCAGACTGCAGTCTGCTTGTAGACATTGCTATATATGTATAAAGTATTCATAGCAGATATAGTTTTGTGTTTCACAGAAAATGTTTGGATACATATTATTAACCTTTTTTATCTTTAATGTGGTATAAAGAACTAATTTTCGGAATTAAGACATTTCAGGTAAACTCTGTATAAAAGTGTAATATATATGAGATGTAGATTTTCAAAAATAACAATTTTTTATACATGTGTAGAGTTAAGAAAAAAAAACAAATGTGTGAGAATATAATTTCCTTATAAAAATTTAATTAAAGTTTTTTAGAAATATGCTTTCAAGAAACTCACTAATGTGTTCTTATTTTCAGGTTAAGAAAACTTCAACACTCAGAATGTAGTAGATAAGTTGTTCTTGTTTTTATGTAAATATTTTCAATAAACTATTGATTACAATTAGAGATATTTGTTGTATATGACCCTTAGTACTTTAGTTTCTCTTCATGGATCCGATCTTAGAATGAATACCACCAGAGGTAGAGGTTGCTAAACGTGGCATCACATGGTTTAGGAGGTAGACTAGCCATTCTACATTAAACTTTTTTGAACCTACAACTGCAGATTTCCGCTGATCGTTTTTGTTGTTAAAATTGGTGACAAACATTTTGTTATGTTGCAAGGTAAATGATCGTGATCTGCTTTTGAATAATTGTGAATTGCACAATAGTAATAAACACATTTTTTCTGTTATTTTCCATCCGTTTGAACAATTATTGTTTAATGAAGCAAGGCAAAGGCCACAGATGATTCTGATAGTCATTTGCATTGTATAAATTCACAACTTTACTTTTTATCACCAGCTGCACTAGTTTTGGTGGTTATTACGGATCAAAATATGAGGGTAATAAAAGGGTTATAAATATGAAGTAGTTTTTCTCAGATCATGTTTCGTAGACTGACACACTTCAAAGCTAGGAAAAATTGTCATTTTACTTTCACCAAAACTAACACAATTTAAAAATCAATGTTTTTATACACAATCGTGTTTTAAACCTGGGCACAGAAATTTTGTCAAGAACCGGAAAAATACTATAAGTATAAATATATTTCTCATCAAACCGTAAATAATATTAAAACAAGTATAATTTATGGACCTAATGTTAATTGCACTGTAATATTTGTTATAAAACAACAACAATGCTGTAGATTGATTGTGTGTTTATAAAGCTACCCAAAAATAAATTATTTCAAGTATTACTGATTTGAGAAACAGACTATTAGCTCAACTGTGTTGGAATGCGTAAATACTAGCAGAACAGAAAAAATATGGAGCTGATTTCCCCGATGTAGACAGGGAAAAAGCCACATTTGGCACATACCTAATATAGAAAATACCCACTTTGGCACTGTATGATGAAATAACTATTTCTGTTACTTTTAGATTTAAACTAAATTCTTAGATCTAGTCCTCAAATTTGTTAAGACAAATAAATATATAAAGAAATAATTGTGCAACTGAAAAAGTTCATGTGTTTTGAATTTTTCCGGTAAAAACTAATGTAGAAAAAAATCAAGATAATATCTGTGTTTGCTGGAAACCTTTTTTTTCTTCTTATTTTTATACAAGGATGTTCCATTGGTTTGGTTCATAAGACTAACAGGAGGAACATAAAATCTTCCCACAAAAAGTTTTTTTTTTATTTGGGTATAATTATGGAAACAAATAGGAAAACAACAAATGTGTTATTAAATCTTTACAATCACATATATACATACAATTTCATATGTAAAGACTAACGACACACTAAGACGACATAAAACTAGTCATCGTAACAAACTTTGCAATTCCTTTATGGGGTTAAACTGAAACTCAAGAATAGTATATACAATACAAACACAAAATTATTTTAAAACTAAATATTTCAATATTCCTGTAATATTATTACTTCATATTATGTAAATAATTAACAAAGAAAATCATATAAAAATACTGTAAAATTAGTTAAAAATTGTTAAACTCTTAACAATTTTTACAGTTTAAAATCTGAGTAACTAACGTTTGATGTACATTAGTAGCTAGAGGTTCGGACATGCTGAACCAACTTAAGCTACAGTACATTTATTGTTCAACAATCACAATCTTTCTTCAGACGGACTTCCACCTGAGCTATTATGTACTGTATTTTTAAAATTCAGTAAGCAAAATATTATGTCTTAACTGTGACCAGTTTTAGAAGAGTTCTGGGCCAGAAGGGTTATTGTATGATTGACACCTTTTCAGTAACCTCCCATGAGAGTCGTTAGTACTCGAGTTAGGCTGGTTCCGTCATTCTTGTTCCCTCTCATTATGCATTAATTCACATTTGGACTAAAATCAACGTTGCTATAATAAGTATGTTCAGATTATTCTTATATACCCTTAAAGTAAGTCAGTAGAGTTTTATAATAATTTTCAATACTTGATTGTAAGAAGTAAATTTACTGAATTAAGAGAAAATATAAGAATCAAGCAATTTGTTATTTCATTTTTGACAATCTGAATCCCTCCAATTAAATTATGTTTTAAATAACTGAATAGAAGTTCATGGTGCTGTCTATTAGCTACTTCCTTCATTTGTCCTGCATCGTAGAGCAACTTCTGTCTAGACCTGTTCTTTCTTCAGGAGTCTGTAGATCAATTAATTATTACTAAATTTTACATTATTAATGTGTTTGGCTGTTACAATTGTAAAAAATCGACTTACTAATATTGTAACATAAACCAATAATTCATGTATATGATATAAAATGTCACAAAAGTCTCCACACAAAAAAAGTAAAATGATTTTAAAAAATAATAGTGAATAGTCACTTTTATTTATGGCGTAGCCTATAGAGGATGAATGTTGTAATTCTACACAGCTACACGTATGGAAACTTTTAAGACCCTGTATATTTTAAAGTATTACAAAAATAACTAAAAAATAAAATACATACTACATTCAAAATAGTAAATGAATTTATAGAAAAATCAATTTCATTCCTAACTACACGTTCTCTAACATTTCCATAAATGGCAAAACAAAAGCAACAGCTCAGCGGCTCAGTAGTCGTCTCCGCGACTGATCACTTCCTTGCAGGTCGGTCGCAGCACGATCGTGTGCTCGAACTGAGCTGTGTAGCACCCTTTGATATCACACAGTGGAGGGTAAGCTTCCACAATACCTGGACAAAACACAGGGAACGTTTGAGCACTATTTGTAGATCAAACACTTTTTACGTAAATATTGCATGGATTCCCTGCTTGATTAATTACCTTGAACACCTGAATGGAGCAACAAACTGGTCACAATAAGCATTATTATTAATGGTTTCCTCAGAGAATGTGAGAGAGTGGGAAGTTAAGAACAAGGTAGGTTATGTTGAAGATGGAGCTTGTATTGGCTACTATTGACTTAATTACATTTAAAACACACAAACCAATACTTAAAACTTTTATTTTCGTGACGAAAAGCCTCACAAAAATAAAAGTTTGAAGCATTGGTTTGTGTGTTTTAAACGTAATTATGGTAGGTCATACTCCTGTTCAAATGTAGCAATTACAAAGTAGCTGATGCCAACTATAGTATGACAGTATTTAACGTGAAACTGGGAACCATCCCTTTTTTTGTAGGCTCATCGTGACCCAATCTCTGTAACTGAGAGTTTCTGCCTTTGTGGACAAAAAACTCCAACCCTTATTGGAACAGCTGCCATTTTTCATCCAAGATACCAACCATGTGTAAATCTCCTCTCCAACCTCCCTCAACCCCTTCCAATAAATACCTTTCTGGTTACCGCCACTGTCACCTCTTTTTATTTGAACAATCCCCAGCTCTTTGTTTGTTAAAAACTTTTATCAAAGTGCCTTCATCATATAGCTTTTCTAATTCACCCTTAAAAAGAAGTCACTTCCACTAATAACTATCTTCAAATCGAAGCAAATTGTTGAGTATTTTTTCATAGTGGCTTTGTACGGATCTCTTTTTGGTTAAACCTCTGTAAGAAAATAAATTTTCCTCAGAAACTTTCCTCTTTCCCAATAAAGACTGCTTCATCAATGGGCGAATCTAAAATTTTCAAATCTAATTCAGAATATTAAAAAATTAACTCTCAAATTTCGAATCCTAATAACACTTTTAGACTACTATTTTTAAAATGAAATCACCACAAACCAGTTTTGACATTCTTAAACCTTTGACAATATAAAACGTAATCCAAGAATACCACCATATTTTAAAGGGATTTGAGAAAAGGTTTAAAAAATTAGCTTTATTTTAAGGACACTGTCATATCCCGTATGTTCTACTTTAATTTGATGGATTATAATATGGATTTCCAAAATCTTCAGAAAATATGAGCATATATTTGTATCACTTATAAAATGTATTTTAAACTTACAATGCTTCAAACCACCTCTAATCATGATAAAAATATAAACATAATATACTTTATAGATGATATACATATATTTATACAACTACAAAAAGTGAGAAGTAAACAAAAGTAAATGACTTTCTGTTTTGTCTCTCGTCACGCAGCTGACGTCCGCATGCACACACAGTGGATGCACGACATTGCACAAACATAAACACAAAAAGTTCAAATTGCAAGTAAAATATATATATATATATAGAAAATACTAACTGCACAAAAAATGTAAACCCCCAATGATGAGACTGATCTCCGCAGATTCAATAATTGAATTCTGTATATTGATTCTCCGATCTGAATCTTTGTTAAAGATTCAGTGGATTCAAGATTCATGTATCTGTTTACAAACTATCCCACGATTAATTCTTCTGCAATGAATCCATTTCCTCTTAAATTTGCCAATTAAATTGAACACACACTGTAAATGCTAATTGGATAACTGTAGTAGTTGTAATGGATTATTTTTAATGAAATTCTGGTACCTTAGCAAACCTGTTGAAGTAGAAATAATATTAGCCTACAATGATAATGTTTGATTTTTAAAAATGTACAGAGTGAGACTTGAGTCTGAATAATCCATAAAAGTTTAACGATACAAGGAAACGGGGTGTCTGTCCATGGAAGTTTAGAAACTATTTTGATATTGGCTATTCTAAAATCCACCATCTTGGATTTGTGTAATATTTTTCAAGTAGGAAGGGAGTCCTGTTGAACTGTCTCATTCTCAGGAATATACACGCAAAATCTATTTTAAGATATCTTTATTTTTGTAGACGATCTACAATTCTAACCAGCAGGCTAAGGCAAAAGTCTGGATGAACCACTATTAAAGTCAAATCGTGAAAGGAATCACAATCGCGTCTGGTGTGGGATCTATGTAAGGGGGGAACACAACTTTTAAAAACCATGGCAACAAAAACTACTATCAAGAAAGCCGCCATTTTGGATATGAGTAAAATTTAAAAAATAATATTAAGGTCATTTGGTACATCATTTTGATCAGTCACATGCAGTCTGTTTTGAGATATCTTTACTGTGTAATCAGTAGTTAATGAAAATAGATAAATGTATACATTTTACATATTTAAATAAGGTACAGAAAAAGTTGTTACCATTATTTTTCAAGTGAACTACCATTTTTGAAAAGTATATAATGAAATTTTAATAATTTCTGCCTTTAAAACTTTTTTATAGTTAATTAATTAAAAACAATTAAAAAAACTACACGACAGGGTATCCTGCTATCTTGACACAGGACGCTTAAGTGATGGATGACTTGTGTTGTTTCTCCCCACTCCTCGTTTGTGCCAGCACTCTCAGTTTCTTTCTTTTGTCTGTGGATTATCAGCATGAAATAATACAATTTAATACTATAACTTTTTACCTTTATCACAAAGATCCTTCAAGGCCATTTGGTACTTGGTAGCCCCAGTTCTATCCAGCCAGCGCTTGCAGAATGCTAGAGTCCCGAAGTTGGTGTTGACCGTATTGAGTAATTGCTTCGATGATTGTAATCTGAGAATTAAGATTAATAAAGATCAGATTTTTAGCATTGACAGTCAAACGTGCATTTCTAAGACTAAAAGAGATGGCAGAAACTGAGAGTAATTTATTTGTATTTAAGATCAGATCTGGCTAAAAAACAAGATCCAGTAAAGGTAACAAATAAAGGCAACTTTTACTACATAACACTATTGCTCATTGTTCCATTTCTCTCCTTTAGTTTGTTTCTGGCAAAGTTAAATTAATTCAGCAAACAATGGGAAAACATGAACTGTTGTGACTTAATTTAAAAAGCTAAACTTGACATTAAAAAATATTAAATTATTTAAATTTTATTTATTTACAATTAAATTTAAAATTTTGTTTAATACCGCTAGTGAATTACAACACATATTCCAATAATTAATTTAATTTTGCAAGGCCTTTCAAAATTAAAGATTCCATAGTCAACTTCACAAATTAACAAATATTTACATTTTTCTAAACAATAAGTACAAATATAACATTATATGTTTATTAACACATGTATTTATAGTCAGTTTATCAAGATACAGAGCCAATATTCGATATTACCTCAGAGGAATATAACCAGCATCAAAATTCTTCATGTAGTGAGACACATCCATGTCATCGTGTACTTGGCCACGACCAGTTGAACCAAATGTTTCTATGGCGTAAAACTCATTTTCTTCCATTACAGTGGCGTCTCCTCCTTTCACTATTGGGACAGTTTTGCCTGCGTGTATACCTGTTAACAAACATATTCAATGAAAAAGGTATATTGGCATAAAAATAAGCAATACAGTACAAATATTATTGCGATAAAATTTATATGAATTAGTGTGAATACTGTAACTTTATGAAATGCCAAAACTCCTGAAGAATATGGATCACCTCAATTTAGAGAAGTAAAGTTTTTAATTTTTGTGTATTACTAAGCTATCACTAATGTTGTAATCCCATATTACGTAACTTGATGTCTATTATGTTGTCAGTAACACAGTTCTCCAGTAGAACGCGCACACTATATTACGTCAGATTGTTTTACAAAGCAACAATGGCATCTTGCATTGTTTGTTTAATTTCATCCATTAACCCTTTGAGTGCCACGGGTACTTTCCGAAGGCATATGCATAAAGTGCCACGCTGTTTTTTCGCATATTTGTAAGCTTTTGGGAAAAAAGCTGCTGTAAAATAACTACCAAACAGATTTCCATCATTTTGTTGTTGTTTTTTTTCTTATTAAATGCAGAATATGATACATATCGTTACAAATAAAATTTGATTTATAAAAAGATAAAAATTTCTGTTAAAGAAAAAAAGTTTTTTACTTTTGTATAAAAAGTTAAGTTTCGACCTAATTTGTGTGTATACGGTATTTTTAAAGATTTTTTTTTTTCTTTATACCATGATAAAAGGCCACATGATTATAAAATAGAAATCATGTGTAATATCTTATTCTAGAATTTTAAAAACATGGCATTATATGTATTAACAAAATGCTGCCCGGTACCGACATTTTATAAACTGTACTTCATTTGTCAGAGTTTAGAAATTACTTAGTAATGATGTAGTTTTCCCAATAAATCTAATAAAACATTAATGCAACACAAAATAATTTATGATTAGTAAATTTAGAAACAAATACTTGCTAACATATTTACATAAAAGTTTACATTTATTAAATAATAACCCTAATAATATTTACACTGAAAATTCACGTTTTTTCACTTGAACACAACTCAAATCATACATTACTTTTGTAAAGAAATACAGTAAAATATTATATAAGTTACTATTTTATTTTCTATTTACTCAAATGCTTGGTTATCGGCACATAAACAACAAGAAAGGCCGTTACGCAACACGGTACTCGTCTGCTACGTCGCGTGATTGTAAAGACAGAATCATCATACAGTACTTATCACAGCCCACTATTTTTGGACGAGTTTTCCTTATCAGAGATCAAAATAAACTTCAATATACCTTCCTTCTTCCATAATGAATCGAAAAAATACTCAATGAGTCATACTTCTTATCTCCAAATCGGCTCCAAATAGACACACGAATGACCTGACATTTCCGAATAATGAAATGTTGTTCTTATAGTTTTTTATTTAATTGATTGTCGTAATAACTTGTACATTCCAAAATAGAGTTAAATAAAGTCAGTTGTTTTTAACAATGTAATTTATTTTGTCCCCGATAAGGAAAAACTCGTCCAAAAATAGTGGCTTCTTGATAAGGTACCCCAAACACAACATAAGTTTTCACAGATAAAATAGTTAAGAAACAACATAAAACTCGTATTTATTGATAGTTTGGAACCTATTGAATACAGCCGTCTGATTATTTGGCCAAAATAATCTTTGTACTATATAAAATATTATCGAAAATACGAAACGTAAAAATTGGCGACGCTGGCACTTTTATGCACTTTTCGTACCGTCAAAATTTAGCGACGCTGTGGCACTCAAAGGGTTAAAACAACTTAATATGTATAGCAATTAAAAAATAATGCCAGTTATAGATTTGTCTTTTATATTGTCACTGAGTAATATTTTTAATTTGTGTATAAAGATTCAAAGATAATTTTAATTGAATAAAAGTAATTTTTCCTTTCAAAATTAGATATAGCATATCTGATTTAACAAACCAATATGACAAAAAAACTCACTTTTTTGAGCACAAATACCGTGCAAAAAACTCAAAACCATTGAGTTAAAGCATTAAAGAAAAAGGAACAAACAACAAAAAGTAAAATAACACTAGAAAGTAACAAAAATTGGTGAGAAGAAAACAATAATATTGAAGCCAGTTCACACAATTGAAACTGAAAATTTTGTGTAGTTTCTTTTCTCTGATTAAGTCTTATCAGTATGAAATACTTAAGTGAGTTATATCAATAGCTAAAAAATACATTGTTATAATGAGATTATTTTACAAGCGAAACTGATAGTTTGCTAAAATACACGTGTTCACAAAAGGGTGTCACAAATTTCTGTAGGTGATAGTATTCATAGTTTAAAACAAAAAATATCAACAATTTTGCCAAACACGTCACAGTTAAAGTTATCAGTTGATTGTTGCTCCTGCTTGTGCAAGCGTATCTTTAAAGTGGTCGTGCACGCTTATGCATTGAAACGGATATTGTTGAAAAAAAGTACCGTTGGAATTATAAAAAAAATAGTTAGCATCTTTTAAAATTTGTATAACCTATGTGAAACAGTTGATGCCTATTAAAAGACAAGATGTTTGCTGTTTCCCGGCTTGTGCAAGCATACCTTTAATGTGGTTGTGCTCTCTTATGCACTGACGGATTGTTCGAATCAAAAATACCGTTGTAATTGTAATGAACTTTTTTTTAAATAGTTTGCCTATAGTAAATATTTATAACTATACTGGTTTGTTTTGTGATTTGACCAAAAATTTTCAACAGATGCCATTTTATTAGTATTAAAGAAAATAACGCAATATTGTTAAAAAAAATTTTCTCTATCTATTTTAACCTATGTGTCAAATTTGTTTCTATAGCTTAACTAGTTTTAGACATAACAATTTTTTGATGAAAAATACATAATGGCGGCTAGCAGCTAAACGAGACATTTCTCGGACCCAATGTTTGAAATGACATTTTTTGTTCTAAATGAGTACTATCAGCCACAGAAGTTGTGACACCCTTTTGTGAACACCCTGTATATGTAGAAGTAATAATAATATATAAAAATATTAGCAGTTCTAACAAACAGTTAAAAACACCAAATTCATAACTATTTCTGAAATATTATGTTAAACTTTTTAATATAATAACATTCTTAAACTTACTAACAGGTATTTTGTTATAAGTATTGATTTTTTTTTTCTAAATAATCAGATTTTTTACTTACGATAAGGGGCAATTGAGTGCCCATTCAAGTTTCTTATGGACTTCACTTGGTAAGTTTTACCATCAATCTCAACCTCATAAGATTCCATCACTTCTTGAATAGCAGCACCAATCTCACACAGCTGGACATCTATACCGGCTGCCTGTAAAACCCAAAAGTTACAGAATATGTTGATCTGAACAGGTTGATGGCACAAATAAGTTAGTACCAAATTCTTCTCATAAAAAACATTTTTCCATAGAACATGGAAATAGAACAGTCAGTTTAAGAACCACTGCACCAAGAGGTTGGATCTTAGCTGTCCCCACTTTATTTTAAGCCCAACCCACAACTACATTTATTATTGCAAACTCAATGTTACGACTTAAATACCAATGGTTCCAAAAATAGGTTCTACTAATTAAATATTTTATGTTATTATTAACGTTGATTATTTCATACTGCAATTTCATAGTAAAACACTAAAAAATTACTGTGTTATTGATTTTATTTTAACTACATTAGATAAATTAGATATTTTTTATCAGAGGAAAGAATTTTACTGAATAAGCTGATGCTGATTGTAGCAAAAAATAAAATTATGTTAATTTGTATTAGAGGTATTTAAATTGTGTTTTACTTTGTATTTTTCATACATAATGGCTGTGGAATCTCATTAAATTGTTCTGTCTTAATATAGATTATAAATCTGGAAATGTGGGATTCTAGACATACCTTGATCCCAGTATTGGTGGCATCCCTGACTGCTTCTATGAGTTTATCATACTTTGGATTAAATGCACAGGTCCAGGCACAATCTATGATGCGACCTAATAACATAAAAAACAGTTAAGTGTCAAAAAACATTAGTACAAATTTAAACAGGAACTAATGTGTAAAATCTGGTCTTCCCTTTAGTGTATCTCTGTTAAATAAACAAGACGCGTAGGGCAGAGTTTTTACCATTCAGAAAAGTATTAAATGATTCTAAAACTCACGGACGGTTGCAGATATATCCGTGTACTGTATTCATAATGATGAGAGTTATGCACTAAATGTGTGTTGGGTAATAGCGGAAGGGGCAGTGATAGCGGCTACCATGTCATTTTAAAGTGATGTCAAAATAGTAGAATCGGATGGGGAAGAGAATCAAAGTGACATTCAAGAAGTAGGCATACACATTCTGAAGTATTTGCAGCAGCAAAGACTATGATGTCACGGCTCGAGAAGCAAAGTGATGGTACAACCCAGCTTATTATTGAACAAAAAAGGGATTCAGCTGCAAATCAAACGACTACTGCAGTTCAAAAATCAATACATCATTTTGTTAAAGTTAAAACACTGTATAACATATTTGCTAGCAATATTTTTCTGATGCACTGGAATGTATTTTGTTGTAGCAATAAATATGAACTTCACGATATATGTTAATTATTATGTATGATGCTGTCTAAAGAATTATGTCACAGAAAAGTTATGTTAAGTCCACAGTAAAACATGATACAATTAGACTACAGTAATGTTTGTTTTCACATGCTTCCTCATATGGAATGAGGGGTTTCCTTATCTTCAAGAATCAAGAATTTTTTGTCTTTAAACACAAACAGTGTAATCGACATAGTCATAGGCTTATAATTTGTTCATATTTACTACAATTACAATTGTATATTGTTTTACAGACAATATAAACACAAATTAACAATAAAATGAGATTAAAATATAAAAATGGCCTAATTAAAATAAATTATAAACTTTGATCTACAGATAATACATTTAGAAAGACATCAATGTAATTTTAGATTAAAATACTAATACTAAAATAAAATTTACAATAACATAGACATACAATAGCTAATTAAATGAGATAATCACATAATTACAACACAGTTAAAAACTTAATGTACTAATATCACAGGCCAAAAATTTGTCAGCGAAGTACAAAATACTATCCTTCAACCATCTATCTATTACTTTTGTTAACTGTTTCAAGGGCACATCCCATGCATTCTTCGATAGTTTATTAAATAATTTAATCCTCATAAATATATGACAACTTCATGTTACAATATATGTTTTTAATGTTACTAATGCTAAGTTAAGAAGATGGTTTTTCCTAGTAAAATAATCATGAGTTTGTTTGATTTAAAGATTCCTTAACATCAATCAAGCAGCAATAAATATACAGGTTTGGAAGTCATTATTTTAAATTCTTTCAAAATTGATAAACACGACTCTCTACCAGAAACATTCTTGATTGTTCTTAATGAGCATAACCTATTATAATAGATCTAAATTACTTTACATTTTAACATCCATAAAACAGCATTGTTGTTTCTTTATCAATAAAAAGTTGTAGCAATGTATCAAAATGTAGCAAATAACGTAAATTCTGTCATAAATTTTACAGTATAGATTGTTTATTGAGGTATTTACCATTGATATGAGTGCCAAAGTCAAACTTGGTGACATCATCGTAGAGCAGTACAGTGTTATCCCCGTGATTGGGGGTGTAGTGGGCAGCACAATGGTTCCTGGAGCAGCCAGTAGGAAATGCTAGCCCAGCCTTCAATCCATTCTCTCCGATTAGTGCCCGTGCTGTTTTCTCAAGCTCTTCGCAAATCTCTATCATTGTCATTCCAGGTTTTATCCAGCTCTGCATATACTTTCTTGTCTAAACATTGCAGACATTTAAAGTCAGAATACTTTCAAACATTCATCCAAAAAACTTGTCTTAATACTTGTTTATTTAAAACACAGAAAGCATTAGTTCTCTCTGTATTTTTCATTAACCTCCACCAAGAAAGACAAAGGTGGTATGGTGAGAATCTCAAGCTAAGAGTTTTTTAAGTTGTAAGTGATGTATCTATATTATTTTTTATTATGTTAAATTGATATTATTTACGTCCACACTAAACCTCTTTAGTGGACATAATAGGAAAATGTAAAATACTATTTAAATTTTACGAAGGATTTTTAATGTTTTACATGTGTTAATAACATGTTCTACAATAAATTTCAGAATTACAAAGTTTAATCTTAAATATTCTTCATCTGTAAAATTAATTTTAAATGTTTATTAAGTGTATCTAATAAATATTACCCCTTTATAATTATTTTTTATGAAAATTTGTTTTATTATATAGATGAAATTTGTAGTTACAAAACAATTAAACAAAAAGGAAACAAGTATTTTGTAATTCGGCTTTGTATGATTGTTATAATAAAATCTTACATATTCATGACGTAGTTACAAAATAAATATTTTACAATTACAATTTAATGGATATTTATAACCAGTACTTCTAAAATATGTTCAACTTACTAATCTAATAAATTTTGATGTTGGATTTATTTTTTAAATCCCTGCCATAAAGTTTTGACTTTTATATACGTACATATACTTATATGTTTTCAACAAGTTAATACCTTTTTTTATATTAAGTAAATTATTACCTTTTGTTATTAAACTATTGCCAATAAAATAAAATTAAGATTAAGCCAGTATCTTAATATTATTTGATTTTAGTTATGACTTTTTAATTATAACTCTAAAAAATTTCCACTCGTTGCTGAGACTTTTGAAATAAGGTGATAAGGTAATAAGACTTTTGGTGCAAGGGTCACTAACCCTTGCACATTTCAACACAAAACACGAAAAATTGCTTAGTATTAAAATTGTTGAAATACCTTCCCTTCATACCAAAGTCAAAATGGTACAGTAAGTTGGAAACAAAAACATTCTTGGTTTGAGAGTTCATTGAGAATTATTGCATATGGAACTGGTTTGTAAATATTAAAAGGAAATTTATATTTACAAAATAATTCACAAATTATAACCTGTCTATGAGCCTCAGCTGCTTGCCTAGCTTCAGCGTATATGTCATTATGAAGACGATCCAAAGTGCGAGCCTCTTCAGAGGTGAAACGATCTTTCGCAGTTCTGTAGTCCATTTCTTGGCCAACTGGATAGTTTCCTATTACCAAACAATACTTTATGAACAAACACTACAGAAGCAACTACTAACTGAAATTCATTATGTGAGTCAACAAGTGAAAATAAGCTAAGTATTTTCTACACCATGATTGTTTTATTTTGCTTAGTTCTCTATTATGTATCTTCATCATTTTGTACGACTTTAAATCTCAGCAATTCACACCAGCGTTTCTCCACACAAACAGTTAAGTTATATACACGCTTAACCCACTTAGTATCTGAGTAAGCGGCCAAAATTGGTTTGTAATGTGTTGACCGTTTACACATCAAGACATAGTTGGCTTTGTTGTCATTTTCTTGCATTATTCTACTATCTAGTAAATTTCTTTAAAACTATTAACACTCTTGGTCAGGCATATCATTATGTCTACAGTGGAGTCCCGCTAATCCGAACACGTGTAATCCGAACGTCGGTTAATCTGAACAGGTCCAGGAGGAATTATTTATAACGATAATGAACAGTTATAGGAACTAATTATATAAAAAATGAAAATGGGTGCATCATTTCGTACATAAACAAAGAAAACTTTAATTAAATAGACATACAGTATTTTATTAAGACAAATTGTGTACGGTACAGTACATAAATAATGAAGTTAAATACAGTACCAAATTGAAACTTATAGGTTAAGTATGAGTTAAATTACTGTATTAAGAAATGAAATCAAATGAAAATTGGACGTACAGTACTGATATTATTATTGAGTACAATATTAATTGTTAAAAGACATAAATTCAGTTATTGTTTTCTGTCGCATTAAAGAGAGTCTATTGGATGACGTGTAGTTTCGTACAACTATTGAACGCATGGACCCGTACAATATCCAGTACGCTCACATTGCTTAACAATAGAACTCTCACACTAAATACGGTAAATGTGCTTAGTATTCGCAAACATGTTTATTTGTCAAGAAATACAATGCAACAGTCAGAAAACATGTTTTAATAAACAATGTTGATAATTCTATAACAAAATATAGGTTATTATTTTCTACCCTACCCATTCTCAAGTTTAAAACCGTATTTTCTGTAATTCTGGCTAATACGAACAATCACATAATCCGAATAGGGCTCGGTCCCAATTAGGTCGGATTAACGGGATTTTACTGTATTTCTACATACCCCTTTTTTACACAACTAACTTATTGCATTTTGATTTTTTATTAGTTGTTGTATCTCTATACCTGTATAATATCTTTAAAGAATGCTATTTTAAATATGTAAATACCATTTTAAAACATCCTCTGTCTGATTATTATTCATTTTTATGATGTATAAAATATCATTTGTGTTTAACATTTATTTGAACAAATTCAAATTGTATTGTCAAAATAAACTTTTGTTTATATTAAAGTACTGTTATTCACTTGCCCATGTTTTAAGTTTTAATACCATACGCTCCTACATAAAATTTAATTACAAACCAATTCCTGAAACATACTTAATCTAAAAATGTAAAATTGACAATTTGATCATGGATTCTGATGATTTTGGGTAAGCACAAGAACAAAGTCTCTGGAACACCCAAGATTGCAACTGTTGAACAAACGAAGCACCTTGGAATGATTCTTGACGACAAACTTTCATGGGACAGCCACATTGATTCTCTTTGCTTAAAACTCAACACCGCTTTGTATGTACTGAGAAGAACCACGGCAGTGAGTACAGAATTGACTACAAAGACAGTCTATCACTCGCTCTTTGAGTATAATGTTAGATATGGAGTGATTCTATGGGGCAGCTCGTCCTCAAAGAACCTTCAGCGGATCCTACTCATTCAAAAGCGAGCAGTAAGAATCATGGCTTCCCTCCAACATCAAGATAGTTGTAGAGAGGTATTTAAAACACTAAGAATATTGACAGTTGTGGCTATTTATATAATTGAAGTCATTGATCTTCATGGCCTGCAAACAAGACGTGCTCAAGACTTCAGCCTGGCAATACACAGGACATCTCTATTTTCCAAAAAACCATCATATGCAGGAGCGAAACTCTATAATCTACTCCCACCTAAGCTGAAAGAAGACAATCCTGAAATTCTAAAGCGAAGACTGAAGACCTGGTTGCTGAGAGAATCAATCTACAGCATGGAAGAATTTGTGACATGCTGTAGAACATCCCAAGGAGAGACATAACCTTATGTATTACTTATATTTAATTTTTTTGATTTGTTTTATCGATTGTTGACCCTTATTCTGTACTTGATATTCAGGAATAAAGCCTACTGATTGATTGATTGATGATTGATTCCATCAGATATAAAATTTACCAAAAGTGGAACAGCCCTCTTAAGGCAATCATTAAGAGTTAGAAATATTGACTTATATAACTGATTGTTGCATATCAGATTGATACGGTTGGAAGTCGAATTTTTCAATGTTATAGTATATTTTAGTGTTTCAAATTATTTATTTCTATTTATGTGTTCTGTATTTTATTTATAAAATTCTTAGTTCTGGATCTCTGTTGAAGAGAACATATACAATACTATCTAGCATGACATTAATCACCATTGAGTCGAGTTAATGATGAACCATTACTAGTTGCTGGTGCGTAAACTTTCAATTATTCATTTTGCAGACTATCCACAGTAGAAATGTTTATATAAAAAAATACAAAAAAAGATTTTACATCCTCTAAAATATTAAAACAATTAATATGTTTTTTTTTTAATGCTGATACTAAAGTCTAGTATTGTATACACTTACACTCTTTTTCTAAAGATAACCTAGACTTGGCTGGCAGTGCGATGAGGTTATTTATAGAGCACATTGTTAGGGTATTGTTAGTCATCCAGGATTATAGCTGTATTGAGACAAGTTGAGGTGAAGGAAGAGGATGATCAGGAGCAAAGCCATTAGCTCTCTGTCATGCACACTGATGGCATTGATGGACTTATTCACTATCTCGAGAAACAAGACAATGAATCGTTTTGCAACATGTTGGTGAAGAAACTTAAATCACAGATAAAGATGTGCTTTAACATGGAAAGCAAAAGCAGTTGACAGATTTTCATGTTAGGAAAGATGACTGCCACTTTTATTTTATAGGCTGATAGCTGAACCAAGCCTTCCTCTGGTTCTTAGTTACAGATTTATCGTATCTTTAGCTAGCTCTCTTGCCTTCCAGATTCTGTAGGGTGAAGTTCCGATTCCAAAAGAGTGGACAGAGGATTTATTATCAAAGCTGATTGGCCCACTCCCTCAACGTCTAGCCACAGTGTAGTGGTTTTCTAACCGTACCCTAGTCTCCATAAAAGATCCACATACCTCTAAAATTAATTAACCCTTTTACTGCCGACGTCCGACATATCGGACGTCGGCATTTTTGCCGAAAACGCCAACGTCCGATATGTCGGACGTCTGTTTTTTTTATTGTTACTGGCTACTGTTATGTTCAAATGCCGAAAATATTCGGTATTTTGGTTGTTTAGGAGGAAAGGATAATGAAAGAAGCCATTTGAAGAACTTTGGATTTCTATTTTCGTCGTCTTTGACTAGAATTGACGAACTACCTAGACAGCTGTCAAAACCAGATGATCGGGTTAGATTACTGAAAATCTTCGTTCATTGTTGTTGTTTACAATGTTATCGAAAGTTTTTTGAAGTGTTACTTTTGTTGATCAAGGATAAAATGAGTAAAAGAGTTACATCTAACTCTCCTGTGAGTGAGGGAACAATAATTAACAGTCTAATCGATGGTGGTGTACAAGTGCAAGACGAACTGAGTGACAATTTCCTTCAGAATTTGTCAGATTCAGATGCCGAGAACGATTCTGATATTAGTGTTAGGGCTATTGATGACAATCAAAGTGATGTGGATGACACTGATGACGATCCTGACTTTATCTTACCATCAGATAATGAGGAGTTATTAGATAGTGAGGGGGATGTGGCACAGATAAGTTTACCTTCAACTTCCACTGGTAGGCCTACCAGTTTTGGGAAAATCCTCATAGTGCAGCTATGTTTCAAGGTAGCACCTTCAAATTTGGTATATGTTCTAAGCAATTGCTCTAGTTTATAATGATATCATGCTCAAAATTTTAGTATAATTTTAAAAATAAATTATCAGATGCCAAAACACAATTTTTATTTTTTTATTTATTTTTTTATTTACATAATTTTTAAAATTAAATAATGAGTTTGTTTCAAATTAAAATTTCTTTTTATTACTTGAAAAACAGCATTTAAATACGAGTAAATAAAGTAAAAATTAATGCAAATCTAATGAAAAATAAAAAAGATACAGCATTTTTTGTAAATGAATGCACAACAGCGATTTTCCCCCTTGGCAATTTTGACTGGTACGATAAAAAAAATGGCCGGCAGTAAAAGGGTTAACTAAACTCCCAGTTCTCTTCCAAATTTACTGATTAATCTTTTCATTTTGCACATAAAACTTGAATAACATACAAAAAATTAAATCAAATTTTTATAATACATAGGAAAAGATAATTAATGTTAAAATTGTTTACCATCAGGGAATAATTGAGAAATTGGTACAGATGGAGGATTAGTCTGTTTCAATCCACTCCCTTTTCCTTTACGTTTCCTACGTTTTTTCTTCACATCAGTAACTGCTCCATCCTCTCCAGGATCTGCTTCTTCATCATTACCATTTAATTCTACATCTTTGACCCCATTGGAGAGTTCTTCAATTTTTTCACCTCCTCCCCCAGGCACATCAGCCGATGCCTCACCAGCTCCTATAAAAACACATTTAATGTTTTTTCAGTATAAGTAGGATTTATGAGTAGAAATAAATAAAAAACTATCAAACCATAATATGTAAGAATTAATTAAAAGTACCAAGTTCCCTTAAATAAATGTAATAAATAAATAGTGTGAACTGTTATCAGTTACTATTGTAAGACAAGCTGGTTGTTAATGTTCATTAGTCTTCTCTCATATTTTTGTTCAGTGGAGACTGAAAAAGGCTCTAGCACTCAAAGGGTTCATTAAATCAGGTTTAACAATGACCCAACCCCATCTTGAAGCCAAAAGTTACAGGATGAATGATGGCATGATACAACAGTAACTTTTGAGGTGTTGGGAGATCCATCCTGAACAAGGTGACCAGATGCTAATTTCTATAAGGAGCACATTTGTGGAGTAAAAAAAGAGGACATTGAATAAATGATTAATAATTTATGATTTAAGCATCATTTATATTTGTAAATTAAGCCTTGTAATTTAAGCCTTTAGTTGCTAGTTTAGCATTGCATGCACAATTGTATAAAAGGTAGTGTTTTTATTCAAAATTTAAAATGGCTACCAAATAGAAATTATAGCTTACAGAGTTTTTTTTAAATGAATTTTTGTGAATATCTACCCTTAAGGGAATCTATGATGAAGGAATCAAGAAAATAAAAACGTTGAGAAATACTGACAGGGTGGTTTAAAATGAGTTGACCTATTATAAATTAGTACAGTATCTGAGCATAATATAAAGCAAATTAAAAGAAAATACAATAAAATTGGATTTTGTTTCACATATAAATAAAAAAATGAAAGGAATTCATACTATTAAAGTGTATATTGATGGATAAAAGTATTATTTGAGACAATAATTTTGTATGTGGCATAAAATTAATTTAATTACTGCCAGAATTGTCCCTTAAAATTAGAATTTATTCCAATAAAAAATATTAGAACAGATATGAAAAATGTTTGTGAAAAATGCTGGTATTGATTCATTACATTACTAGTAAGCTGTACTAATGGACATATAATAAATTACCACTATAACATGATAATAGCCTACACAACAAAACAAAAATTCAAGGGATAGCGCCTGCGCAGCTGAGCATATAGACGCAACAGTGAGTCAATGATATTAAGTATCATATGCCACGGCATTACGCATGTGTAAAGCCCATAATTAAGTTGCCCTGATCCTGAATCACCTAGAAACATCATATTAAGGTATGTGATTATGACAATGTGCCATAAACAGAAGTTCGATCTTGGTTTGACATCATTCACATAAAGTAAGGTTGGAACATGACATGTTGGCTCAATAATGAAGGTGAAAAACAGAACTCTGGAATCCTGATGAACTCTGGACACAGCTTAAAAGGGAAGTACCTTAAAGCAGCATGATAAACTTTAAGGAGACAATTACTCAAGTAGCTCTTTTAAACCACAGCAGAAAGTGAAAACAATATAATCACGATTTAAAAAGGGAATCCAGCATGATGTCAATGATAAAACAATCACTCAAATAAGTTAGCTTTAAATAAGTAATATTCTGAGATCCAGTAACATTTCAGGATTTAATTGTAAGTAGAATCCACAAAGAAAATAAGGTACTTTGGGATTATACCGACCACACCCAGACATGAAGCGTTATTTCACATTTCGTTTCTACTGATTACTAGATTAGCGTAGAACAATATTTCGTCAATATAAAACAGGAATTGTCTTATCGCAAACCCCTCCCCATCCTCAGACAGAGGTCAAAGTCGAGCGTCTAGTAGATAACGTGATTGCAGTCTCGCCGCCCGTTCAGCTGGTGCATCGCTTTGTTGTACTTCCGTGTTTTACCTCTACATTTCTCCAAACACAAAAATTCAACAAAAACAATCATTTACCAAACTAAACTCTTTATTAAAAAAACACTAAAAAACTTGTTTTTATTCTTGATCACATTCCGCCACCCAAAATGCGAGTGCCTCCGGCCATCAGCGCGGGCATTGACAGCACCTTTGGTGCTGCCCCGCGCTGATGTCGACGAAAGAAAAACATCCCTCGAGATAGTACCTATCAGTAAA
Source organism: Homalodisca vitripennis (assembly GCF_021130785.1). Lineage (NCBI taxonomy): Eukaryota > Metazoa > Arthropoda > Insecta > Hemiptera > Cicadellidae > Homalodisca > Homalodisca vitripennis. The sequence goes on along the minus strand of NC_060207.1, from coordinate 11,271,703 downwards.
ATATCAAATTCTAGAGGGGCTAATCAGAAATATAAATTGAATTGTAATGGAAAGGCAATTATGTACCGTGCAAATCACGTGATGCCGCGCGGCCTGCCGTAATCAGGATTCTCGAGAAAGATAAGATAACAGCGATCACAATACCTGGAAATGCTTGTAAGTTTGTAATTTTGTAATTGAAGAGTTGTTTTTTCGTTCTATCATGTTTGTTTCTATAAATTTCTATTTTTGTGTTCTTCATACTAGTGTGGTCGGTATAATCCCAAAGTACCGAAAATAATACTTGTTAGATCCCTTAATGTCCCAATCATTGATTATGTGCAAGAACTTGACTGCATTATAATAAACGGTCAGGTCACACTGTCTTTACAATGTATAATTCAAGCTGGTATGTAAAGTATTCAATGTATTCACACTGGTGTGTTAGTCATCATAAATTACCTAAACTAGCGAAACCAAAATGCTGAACAGATTAATGTTATAACGTTATATAATCAACTATTATAAGCATTTCAAATTATAGTATAGTTCATTTGTTTTATATCTAGAACAAAGTAATAATTTTATGACACTAATAGCGTATGTTCATCACCATTTTAGTTGTGGCCATCACTCTAATATCATACAGACGGTTTTGCTTTGTTTTAATTTTGGACAATATTAGTATACTCAATACATTAAAAAGAGCTGGCAATAATTAACTTTAAAGTTTTCGTATTTGATAATTTAGGTATACCAAATTGGTAACTAATTTCCCTGATTCGATTGTGACGGTGGCCACTTGCTACACTGCAGCTAAAATTTTAATAAATACACATTACATAGTTTATAATTAACACAGTGAGCTCAGCTCAGTGGATACAGTATAATAAGCAGCCACCAACATAATCGGATTATGATTATCGATATTATCAAATACAAAATTTAACCTATAGATATTTATCATTAATCATTGCCAGCTTTCTTTATTTAGACTAGTGACGTCATTAGCAGCTGTTGTTATTTCTTTATATAATGCCTTAACCTTGCTCTGTCCTTTAAATCCAAATTGTCCAGTTTGTATTGACAAGATGAAAATCACAAGAAAAGTGAAAACAAACATGACAGTATTTAAAAACGATCTTGAGAAAACTTTTTTGAACATTCTAAATTTAGTATTGTAGGTATTGTGAATATAATGAAAAATGTATGTTGAAATCAAACAAACTATGACTTTTTAATTAATGAATGTACTTATGATGGCATCAATAGGCCTACCTGCAGAAATACTATTTCAGACTGGCTAAAGTAATCGTAAGTACTATGCTGCTCAAACGTCGTTTGACCTAGTTTAGTCATTTTATGTTATTTGGAACAAATACATTTATTTTACTAGATGAAAAAGTATAGCTTTACCATATTTCGACTTAAAAGCATATACAACTTAATTAAGTTTGACATTATCGCTCAACTTAATTCAAAATAAAATCGTGTTTGGAAATACATTTAAAATTAAAATGATGTATTTTGTTATTGACTAAAGGCGGCAAGAACAGTGGTGTATGTATCTTCTTTGTTTCACAAGCAATCACTTTTATCCTTAAAAATACATAAGGTTAGTCTTAAATGTTATTGTTATTATGTATTACATCTAAATTTGTAAATTATATTAATATTTATACGTTAATTTCTAAGATTGAAAACTAGAAAAACTATATATGGTTTTGTTGTTTGAAATATCCATTACGTTATTTGGCCCGACATTTTGCTTTCAGTTGTTTGGTCATGAATATCGATGAATCGAATCATTCGATAATCATCATCCGATTGTGTTGTTGGCTGCTCATTATACTGCAGCCCTCACTTTTTATCAAACAACGTAGGCTAATCCTGCTACTCAACAGTTCTAGTCGTACCCCTGTGAGCATCCATTACTTGTAAGTTTTTCTGTTAGGCTACCTTACATGACTCAAGCAAGGAATGGCTATTTAGGGTGGACAGTTGATTATGGATGATGGAAGCATTTCCTGAGAGCACTCACTTGTTTCCCTAAGCAAGACATCATCCAATTTGGGACCATAAGTCCAACAGTCTATAGGTCAATTGTAACATTATCAGGGAAAACTTGTGGGTTAACATGACAATATGTTTACTTATTGTACTTATTTTTTTATCTGTTTAAAATTTTATATTTTTGTAGCCCAGTAAAAAGGAACTACATCTAAAAAAAATAAATGGAGTTTTTTGAGACCTCAAAAGGGACCTACAGACCCTTATTTTAAATTGTTCTTATGTAACATTATTTATTAGAATGAGTGGCAAGATAATCTTAATAATATATATTTACTGACCGGCCTTCTTCTTTTTCTTCTTGCGTTTCTTTTTCTTTGAAGCTTCCGAAGCACCATCTTCTCCATCAATATCAATTTCTTCATTTAATACATCATCCACCAGTTTCTCCGATGATTTTCCTACTTCGTCAACAACAGCTGCCATTATCTTGTCTTTTTATAGGTAAAATGAAATTTGTTTAAATAATTACAGAAATTTACAGATACGTGTAACACAACATTCAATGAGTTACAACATGGAATTCCACTACCTAATCCTAACACAAGCACAAGGAAACGAAATCAAGCGAGACTTTTATTTCGTCTCGGCCGACAGTCGACAGCAAGACCTCGGAAAAAATGCAACAAACCTTGTTTTTTTCACTCAAACTTTTCATGATGTATTAGGACGTTATGATATACTATAACTAATTACTATTCAAAACAAAAATGTATTATCCCAGTCACATATTTTTCCACACAATTTCAGAAATATTTTAATTATTTTCCTGGTATATTTTTTGTGAAAGGTTATATAGTACAATGAAAAACCCGGGTTTTCAACATCGAAATGTTCAAGAAATATGTGCGTTGTATTACTAACAACGGGCAAATAAATAAAAGAATACAAGTTTAACTCTGCAGTTTGTGCTAATAGCCTTATAAAAATTAAAATGTAAAAAGACAAAGAATTCATCAAATAAAAAAATGTTCCTTATTTTAACAAAAAGCTAAATCTTTATATTTACTTTACGAAAAAGACACTTTTTGGTATAATGCTGTTTATTTGGAGTTCTCACAAAAAAGTTGTAATTTCGAAAAAAATGAGAACAATCGGCTAGTAAAAGAAATATACTGCGGCTGTTTTGGTAATAATATCATACAACCTTCACCTATAAATCTTTTTAATGCCATTCTTATTTATTAACTCAATAAAGCCTTTGAGTTGTTAATTTCTTAAAATTTTTTTGGTAGTGTAACGTGTCTAACATTTACCACCATGATCACTAATAAGAAAAGTGAGTATTATTTTCCTTCTTACACTGTGGTAAAATTTTGTATCTGCGTTTTCAGGAGCTATAGCTTTGTTTATAACACAAATGCATTTCTTTCACTTCTTTGAGCTGGTAGTTCCATTTTCGATAATTCCTTTCACGACTTATCTTATCCCTTCTAATCTTATTGTGTCAATCAAGTGATAAAGCTAAATGAAACAGAGATAAATTCAAGATCATGCATAACAATTGAAGAATAGTTCATGTGACTCTGTTGAAAACACCGAATCTATCACTTGTGAAGGCAGTACTTAGATTTGAACGCACTTATGATGTTGAAGACACACTGATATCACAGTTCATTTTTAATTAATTAAGTAGTATAACTTGTGATGGATTGTGGGGCATAATTTCTTGCCCTAAGAGATCTTTCTTTCCTGCAGTTTGACTGTTGTAAATCATTCTCAACTCAATACCAGGAATTCATTCGCCGAGGAAAGGAGAAAAAACTTGGATAGTAGCGAGGATAATGTTTTTAAAGTCAAATAGACATTCACAACACAATGGTATGCCTAATATGGTGAAAGATAGCAATAATACGACTAAACGTTTTTTCTGTTAAAAATATAACACAATTGGTTTATTGCTTTTTGATGAATATTAAAATCTTTTCAAAAGTTCAAGTCTCTTATATGATCTAAAAAATAAACGGCAACATTCCCAACAGTACTGTATCTATTCAATTTGGAGGTAAATACAAATAATTGGTGGACACTGTTAGAACGAATACATAATATAAATCCCTAACACATTTTATATAAAGTTTCCATTATTAGGATGCTAATATGTTAGTTTTCAATGCATTTTTTCTAATAAGAAATTGACTATAACGTTTAATCGGGTCAGAGGGATAGTTTATAAAAATATATAACCCTAAGACACCGGATAGAACAGTCGAGAGGGGTAAAATCCAGGGTTCGAAAGGGAGAGGTAGTTTCCAAGTTCAGCTCAGAACCGAATTTAATGTGAAACCAAAAGCCGAAGCAAATACAGCACCGATGATCAACGGATCAACATGCTTTCATCATCGCAGACTCGGAAACGAAAGGGAATAAAGGGAAGGCGTCAGCATTTGCTTTAGGATGACTGTTCCACTACCTAAACGTCTCCTAATACGACAGTTGTTAGTTCAACTGAAGCTCGAAAACGAGGAACGCTGGAGCCGACTTACGACAAGCGGACCCAGCGGCCAAAAAAAAGAAATGATAACTAAATAAATCTAAATGCGAACACTAGTTCACTCAAATTCGCGCCTAGCTCGACTCGAGCTCGAAGCTAAGGAAACGCTGGTGCCAAACGTACGTCAAGCGACCCAGCGGCCTCGAAAAGAAACGATAAACTAAATAAAAACTAAATGTAAAACACTAGCTCGCTCGAAATCGCGCCTAGCTCGCCTAGAGCTCGAAACTAAGGAACGCTGGTGCCAACGTACGTTCAAGCGACCAGCGGCCTCGACCAGAAACGATAAACTAAATAAAAGCTAAATGTAAAACACTAGCTCGCTCGAAATCGCGCCTAGCTCGCCTAGAGCTCGAAAACTAAGGAACGCTGGTGCCAACGTACGTCAAGCGACCAGCGGCCTCGAAAAGGTTACGATAAACTAAATAAAAGCTCAACTAAATCAAAGCTTAACTAAATTACGTCCTGCCCGATGCTAAGGAACGCCGGTGCCAACGTACGTCAAGCGAACCCAGCGGCCTCGAAAAGATACGATAAACTAAATAAAAACTAAATGTAAACACGAGCTCGCTCGGAATCGCGCCTAGCTCACCTAGAGCTCGAAGCTAAGGAACGCCGGTGCCAACGTACGTCAAGCGACCCAGCGGCCTCGAAAAGAAACGATTACACTAAGTAAAACTAAATTAAATTACGCCTAGCCGAAGCTCAGGAAACGCTGGTGGCCAACGTACGTCAAGCGACCCAGCGGCCTCGAAAAGAATCGATTAAACTAAATAAAATTAAACTAAATTTAACCTAGCCCGAAGCTCAGGAACGCTGGTGCCAACGTACGTCAAGCAACCCAGTGGCCTCGAAAAGAAACGATAAACTAAGTAAAAACTAAATTAAATTACGCCTAGCCCGAAGTTCAGGGAACACTGGTGCCAACGTTCGTCAAGCAACCCAGCGGGCCTCGAAAAGAAACGATAAACTAAGTAAAATTAAATTAAATTACGCCTAGCCCGAAGCTCAGGAACGCTGGTGCCAACGTACGTCAAGCGACCAGCGGCCTCGAAAAGAAACGATAAACTAAGTAAAACTAAATTAAATTACGCCTAGCCCGAAGCTCAGGAACGCTGGTGCCAACGTACGTCAAGCGACCCAGCGGCCTCGAAAAAGAAACGATAAACTAAATTAAATTAAAATATAAAACACTAAACTACGTTCAATCCTAGTCCAAAAATTCAGGAACGCTGGTGCCAACGTACGTACGTCAAGCGACCCAGCGGCCTTGAAAAGAAACGATAAATTAAGTAAAACTTAATTCAAACTCTTCTTTTACTAGTAATAGAATCTAATCCTATTCGTACTGTTCTATTTTCTTGCTAACTTTATATCTATAATTATATTCTGTTAGCAGCTTAAGTACGTAATGTCATGTACTTATCCTATCGTTAGTGACTAGGCAAGTTCAGGTAAAAGCGTGTTTTGACAGGTAAATAAGTACCTACTTACTTGCACCTTATCGTGGCGTGTGTGGGGGGCGGCGACTCCGACTCGACGACTCCGACTGCTAGACACCGACCGAAAGACAGCGACCGAGAGACAGCGACCGAGAGCCAGCGACCGAGTGAGAGCGAGGAAGCCAGGCACAGCGTACTTACGTACTGTAGTACTGGAGTCGTCCGCTGTAAGGCGCTTCAGCCCTTGAAGCGAACTCCGGCGGATGTATCCTGAAACTCCGCTTTACCCGGTCGAGCCGGACCCCGCCAGCTGACGTTCTCCTACGTTCATGTTGGGCTACTGGAGAATGATTGTAGGGGGAAGAAATAAAAATCATAACATGTCATTAACTAAATACATATTCTCCTCTCAAAAAAATAAAAATGCCTTATTTAAACCCCCTGTAAAAATGGACATGTTACATCCCCCACCCACTTCGGGGGAAACAAAATGAGAAAAAAGTTAAACTTTCGATTTCTATCAGTTGGATCCTGTATACGTTTTCACGTCTTTTACGTGGGCCGTTTGAGTTTTGTTTTGTTGAACGGTCTTTCAACTCGACGATATTTGGGCCTTTTAAACCTAATTACTTCGAAAGGGCCTACAAAACGAGGCGCCAGCTTCGATGCGTACGCGTCAGGAGCTGAAGACAGGGGTATGGTGTCTTTTCCAGACCAAAATTGTCCAACACGGAGATTATGATCTCGTCGCCTGAGGTCATAAATATCGTGACTGCCTCTGGAAGGCACGGGCTAAATTGCGATGACAGCTTTGGATAAATCCTTTTAAATTCTTCCATTCGTTGTTCGTGTCGTTCTTCTCGTGTAGTCGTTTTCCTGGTCGCCGGAGTACTCAAACGCAGGTCCACATTATTGCTCTAGGTAGTCTCAGCTCGCGTCCAAAGTTAAGCATGGCTGGCGCGAAGTTTGTTGATTCGTGGTTCGCCGTGTTTAATGCATATCTAAACTCACTTAGTTTAGCATCCCACGATCGGTGGTCTTCACCAACGAATTGCGATATCAAGGTTTTGATGACGCGGTTAGAGACGTTCTACTGGATTGCTCTGAGGACTATAAGGGGCCGTCAGTTGACAGTCGACGTTCCAGTCCCTACAAAGATCCCGAAAAATTTTCGAAAACAAATTGTGACCCATTATCGGTTATTAAAACGCTGGGTGCACCGTATCTGAACAAAATCATTTCTTTGAAATTTTTTACCACATTATTCGCCGTGGCCGATCTAAGTGGACTAAGTTCTAACCACTTGCTGTAGTAATCTTGACATACTAGTATAAACCGATTTCCACTCTTCGATCGTGGCAAGGGGCCCACTATATCTGCGGTAACCGTGTACCACGGACCTTGTGGCTTACGAAAATACATCTTCCCGGCGGGCTTCGTTTGTTCAATTTTATATCGTTGACATATCAGACATTTTTTTACGTAAGCCTTTACGTCACGAAACCAACCTGGCCAGTAATAACACTGGGAGAGTTTTAAGGCGGTTTTTCTAACACCCAAATGACCTGCAGTTTCTTTAATCGTGATTTTCTTGCAGTACTTTCGGGCGGTCTTCTTCGCGAACACACATTTTCCAGTGGCCTTGTCTGCGTCCGTTATTTCCTTTTACTAACTATTCGACGATAGAGGTTCCCATCTTTTTATAATTAGATTTGAGTCACCCTTTGTGGCCATCTTGTATAGCCTTTTATACCATAGGTTCCTATCAACTATCCCTACATCATTGGATTCATCCGTTAATTTCTTCCTGACGTGGTCTTCTGTTTACCTGCCTTCTTTTCTGAGCTGAACAATTTTCAGCCGTAAAGGATCCTATATGTTCAAATTGGTTGCTCATGGACCGGGTTCCGAGACAGAGCGTCAGCCACTTTGTTTAGGGCTCCTTTTCGGTATCGTATCTCCCATATCGTGTTGCTGGAGTTCCAACACCCAGCGGGCCAGCCGACCAGAAGGAGTCTCTAACTTTTGTAACCATCTCAAAGCCTGATGGTCCGATTCTGCGATAAAGTGATATCCTCTAGGTATGGGCGAAATTTTTTTACGGCCCAGGACTAGCGCTAAACATTCTTTTTCTGTGACTGAGAATTTTGCGTTCATTTCCCGTCAACAATCTGCTACCGTACGCAATCACAACTTCTTTTCCGTTCTGTGTTTGTGTTAACGATGCTCCAAGGCCATCGCCCGAGGGCGTCACACTCTTAAAACAAACGTTTGTCCAAAATCAGGACAGGCTAGGATAGGCGTAGTCGTTAATTTTTCCTTAAGAGTCTTGAATGAACTCTCCCGTTCTTCCGTCCATTGCCATCTAGTATCTTTCTTCAACAGTCTCGTGAGGGGGGGTGGTCAGAGATGCGAAGTTGGGGACGAACCTCCGATACCACGAGGCCATACCAAGGAAAGCCTCTTAGAGTTTTCAAATTGGACGGCCTAGGAAATTCTACAATGGCTCGAACTTTCTCTGGATCTGTTCTTAATGCCCCTGTCGTTCACAACGTGACCCAAATTACTTCAGTTCAGTTTTGCAGAAGTGACATTTGGCAGGGTTAAGTTTCAGACCTGCTCTTCTTAGTCGTTGAAAAACCTCTTGAAGAAGCTCTAGATGAGCCTCGAAGTTAGGGCTCACGATAACCAAGTCATCCAGATAGGGCAAACACACTTTAGGTTCCAATTCTGGTCCTATAACGGTGTCCAAGAGGCGCTGGAAGGTAGCCCCAGCCGAATGGCAAAACCAAATGGCATGACGCGAAATTGGAACAATCCTTTTCCAGGTACAGTGAATGCTGTCAGCGGCCGACTTTCCTCTGATAAAGGGACCTGCCAATATCCATCTTTGAGGTCGATGGTCGAAATATAGCGGGCTTCCTTGAGTTTTTTTCTAGATATGTGGTTGATTTGTGGCAAGGGGTAAGCATCATCCTTCACCGTGACTGCATTTAGACGCCCCGAAAATCGATACATACTCTGTATGCACCTGATGGTTTTTTGGTAAGTACAAATCGGTGAGCTCCACGGGCTCGAAAGACGGTTCGATCACTTCAGCTTCGATCATACGCTCTAACTCTTTTTCTAGTACAGCCTGCATTGCAGGATTACTCGTATAGTACCTTTGTTTAATAGGTGTATTATCGATCAGGCGAATCTTGTGTTCAACAAGTGTTGTTTTATCCGTAACATCATCGAATTTAGGCAACTCCTCTGTCAGAAATCTTCCTAAGACCTCTTGTTCATCTTCTGATAGCTGATTTCAATCCGCTAACATCCCCTACATCACTCTTCTGTAAGAATATATTACGTTTGTGTCGTGTCTGGGGAGGGAAATCATATGTCAGCAACCCCAACGATTCAATCGAATCGACACCAACTATCAGGTCCGAAGTAAGTGACGGCACGCAAAAGTGCTTCGAACGTATGCGTCGTATCTCTATAGGAGATCAAGCCTTCGAACGTTATAATATTCTTTCTAACGATGTCTGTGAGCCATCAGCCATCCGGATTTTCATCGGGCGTTTAAATGGTACATTTCCGTTTCTTCTCAAATGCTCAGCTAGTCTCTTTCCCACATTGAAATCGGTTGCTCCAGTATCTATTAGAGCAGAAAATATGCTACCGTAGATTTCTATTTCGATGTGTGGTCTGCTGTCCATTGTTTCTGCTACTCTGTACTGATCCAGAAAAATTCGCTATTGTGCGAAGCCAACTCTGCCAGTCTTCTGGGGTCGTTCTTAAATTTCTTCGGTTGGGACTCAGGTGACCCCTTCTCGGCTGAGTCCACCGGAACCGTTTCCCGTCTGGCAATTGCAAGCGGTAGTTGCTATACCTTGTCGCTTTACAATAAAAACACCTCAAGGTCTTGGGCCTCTGGCATTCTCGAAAAAAATGCCCCCTTTTTTCGCAGTTTCCAACATATGGTGTCGTCGCGTATACGCCTCACCGTGTTAACTGGGGTTTGGAACCTCACGTTAAGCTCACGTTTATCTTTTTGAACGTTAGGTTTGACAATTTTGGTTTCTTGTCGTCCGTCTTTGCGTGTGGTTCGCCTCGCCATGAATGGTGCAACTCATTTCATTTTCTACTTGAGCGGGTTTTGTCTTTGTAACGCTCCGTTCTTGCTAACCGCAGACGCTTCGTGAGATTTATCACACTTCTTCTTTGCATAGTATATGCCGTCTCTGGCACTAGGGCGAGTGATGGCAGTGGAGGAGGCCGGTAAGTGTTTCGGGCCCCTCAATATTCTTCATACTGCTCAGCCTGGTGAATCATATCCGATATGGTCCTACATTCTTGTCGTTTTCATCGTAAGTTTATACTCGGGACGCATGTTTGAATATAAAATATTGAGTTTTTCGTCTAGTGTTAACGAACCTCTTCTGCGCATTAATGTCATTAAAGCCACGACAAAGTCTTTAAATTGCTCCTCTTGACCTTGTGTACGCTTCCGGATCTCGTCATCAAGATTTTGTTTGTATCCATGGAGGAAGGAAACTGTGTTTCAAAGTCCCTCCGAAAATCCACATAATTGTTCCATAAGTCCTTGTTGTTTCTATACCACAGGAGTGCTGAGTTTTGGAAAATCTCTGGCAAGGCTGTAAGGATCTCGTTTCGTTCAATGCCGTACGCGTCGAGTAGCTCATCCAATCTCTCTAGGAACGAGATCGGTCTTTTCACTCCATCAAAACGAAGATTCCATTTCCTTACTAGGTTGCATAAGTTAGGCGAGTCATTCTGCAGATCGAAACAACCTGGTCGTTTTTGTAGTCCGACCGGATTCGTTTGTGTGTACGTCGGAAGTGAATAGTCCGGTAACATCGATTGGTGGCTATGTACTACGTTTGTGTGCGGAGTTCCCATCGTGCCATTAGCTGAAGGCTGGGATTCTCTAGTGGGTTTTTAACGATAAAATCATTTCTCTTAGAGTTTTGCTGTCAGCGTTAGGAGGGAGTCCAAGAATTTCACGAAGAGCCATGCTTTCGTTTTTGCTCGTTGCTGCTCAGTATCCTGTGGGTGTGAGATACGGAATTGCCTCCTAATACGCCCGCCATAGTCCATCCTATTATTTTCGTTCTCGACCTCACGCTCTGAAGTCGTTAATTTATCCGACCGTAAATATGCTACGTATCGTTTTCCTTAATTCGTCGACTTTCCCTCACTATCAAGATTGTATTTTAATAATTCGTTACGTAGTTGGGTTTTGACTAAGCGATAGACCCATCCAACATATGGGTCATTTTCCGTTGGGGATTTATCTTTTATTGTTTCCGGTTGCCTAGTGGGGACATTAAGTGTGGCCGAAGGTCGAGTTTCTGTTGAAAATGGTACAGGGGTATCTTTATCACCCTTAGTATCGTTAGCCTTATCTAAATCGACCCTTTTGTTTGAGGTTGGCAAGATATAAAATACTCCCAACAGCCAGCGTAAAACTGCAAAGAACTTGCAAAAATATAACGTTTTCAAACATTTTAAACTAATTTCCTTAAATAATCAGAAAACTAAATTAAATTTTCAGAAAACTATCGTTTAATTTCGTCCAATTGTTCGGGCGCCAAATTTATAACGTTTAATTCGGGTCAGGGATAGTTTATAAAAATATATAACCCTAAGACACCGGATAGAACAGTCGTGAGGGGTAAAATCCAGGGTTCGAAAGGGAGAGGTAGTTTCCAAGTTCAGCTCAGAACCGAATTAATGTGAAACCAAAAGCCGAAGCAAATACAGCACCGATGATCAACGGATCAACATGCTTTCATCATCGCAGACTCGGAAACGAAAGGGAAATAAAGGGAAGGCGTCAGCATTTGCTTTAGGATGACTGTTCCACTACCTAAACGTCTCCTAATAACGACAGTTGTTAGTTCAACTGAAGCTCGAATACGAGGAACGCTGGAGCCGACTTACGACAAGCGACCCCAGCGGCCAAAAAAAGAAATGATAAACTAAATAAATCTAAATGCGAACACTAGTTTCACTCAAATTCGCGCCTAGCTCGACTCGAGCTCGAAGCTAAGGAACGCTGGTGCCAACGTACGTCAAGCGACCCAGCGGCCTCGAAAAAGAAACGATAAACTAAATAAAAAACTAAAATGTAAACACTAGCTCGCTCGAAATCGCGCCTAGCTCGCCTAGAGCTCGAAACTAAGGAACGCTGGTGCCAACGTACGTCAAGCGACCCAGCGGCCTCGACCAGAGAAACGATAAACTAAATAAAAGCTAAATGTAAACACTAGCTCGCTCGAAATCGCGCCTAGCTCGCCTAGAGCTCGAAACTAAGGAACGCTGGTGCCAACGTACGTCAAGCGACCAGCGGCCTCGAAAAGGTACGATAAACTAAATAAAAGCTCAACTAAATCAAAGCTTAACTAAATTACGTCCTGCCCGATGCTAAGGAACGCCGGTTGCCAACGTACGTCAAGCGACCCAGCGGCCTCGAAAAGATACGATAAACTAAATAAAAACTAAATGTAAACACGAGCTCGCTCGGAATCGCGCCTAGCTCACCTAGAGCTCGAAGCTAAGGAAACGCCGGTGCCAACGTACGTCAAGCGACCCAGCGGCCTCGAAAAGAAACGATACACTAAGTAAAACTAAATTAAATTACGCCTAGCCCGAAGCTCAGGAACGCTGGTGCCAACGTACGTCAAGCGACCCAGCGGCCTCGAAAAGAAAACGATAAACTAAATAAAATTAAACTAAATTTAACCTAGCCCGAAGCTCAGGAACGCTGGTGCCAACGTACGTCAAGCAACCCAGTGGCCTCGAAAAAGAAACGATAAACTAAGTAAAAACTAAATTAAATTACGCCTAGCCCGAAGTTCAGGAAACACTGGTGCCAACGTTCGTCAAGCAACCCAGCGGCCTCGAAAAGAAACGATAAAACTAAGTAAAATTAAATTAAATTTACGCCTAGCCCGAAGCTCAGGAACGCTGGTGCCAACGTACGTCAAGCGACCCAGCGGCCTCGAAAAGAAACGATAAACTAAGTAAAAACTAAAATTAAATTACGCCTAGCCCGAAGCTCAGGAACGCTGGTGCCAACGTACGTCAAGCGACCCAGCGGCCTCGAAAAGAAACGATAAAACTAAATTAAATTAAATATAAACACTAAACTACGTTCAATCCTAGTCCAAAATTCAGGAACGCTGGTGCCAACGTTACGTACGTCAAGCGACCAGCGGCCTTGAAAAGAAACGATAAATTAAGTAAAACTTAATTCAAACTCTTCTTTACTAGTAATAGAATCTAATCCTATTCGTACTGTTCTATTTTCTTGCTACACTTTATATCTATAATTATATTCTGTTAGCAGCTTAAGTACGTAATGTCATGTACTTATCCTATCGTTAGTGACTAGGCAAGTTCAGGTAAAAGCGTGTTTTGACAGGTAAAATAAGTACCTTACTTACTTGCACCTTATCGTGGCGTGTGTTGGGGGCGGCGACTCCGACTCGACGACTCCGACTGCTAGACACCGACCGAAAGACAGCGACCGAGAGACAGCGACCGAGAGCCAGCGACCCGAGAGAGCGAGGAAGCCAGGCACAGCGTACTTACGTACTGTAGTACTGGAGTCGTCCGCTGTAAGGCGCTTCAGCCCTTGAAGCGAACTCCGGCGGATGTATCCTGAAACTCCGCTTTACCCGGTCGAGCCGGACCCGCCAGCTGACGTCTCCTACGTTCATGTTGGGCTACTGGAGAATGATTGTAGGGGGGAAGAAATAAAAATCATAACATGTCATTAACCTAAAAAACATATTCTCCTCTCAAAAAAATAAAAAATGCCTTATTTAAACCCCCTGTAAAAATGACATGTTACATGACATGAACGTGTTTTACGTGTTATTTTATCCTACTTCAATTCATGTTGGTATGTATGAGTAGAATAATGGTATTATATTGAGAATAACTTACTTTTACAAATAATTGTCGTATCCACGTATCTGGGTGCGGATGTCTTTATGAAAGTTGCCTTAAACTGAATGTATCTGTCGGTTAAAATTTGGATGGCAATCAACTTTCAAATTGTTTAACATTGCCTCTTATGTCGAAACAATATTTGCTAAAACTTTCGCAGTGGAAAAAATGTTCAAATATAACAATCATGATCTTAAATTTGAACAAATAGAAATCTATAATCAGGAAAAATCTCAAGTTCTAAAAGTGTATGGTTAATGAGAATTTCGCAAGTGAACATCTAACACTAGAAAGTGACGTCATCAATTATATATTAAAGCACACTCTGATCACGAGATGGCAATATATTCGTGTGAAAACAATTTTCTCTTATATTTATATAATTATATAATTGATATAAATATTTTGAATAATATTGCTACACTTTCAGTACGCACTACCTGCTGTGAATTTATGGTTCTATAAATAGTGTTTTATACTTACAAAACTTATATATTTCACTCATTTGAAATTAAGAAAGAAAAAAATCATTAGCTTCTATATTCTCCTTTTTTTATTGGTAACTAGCAATTACGGATTCGCACGCAATTCCCTACAAAAAAGAGGGACATCGCGGAAAAAATTAACGGAACTCAAACATATACATGTTTGGAACGAAATTTAAAAGATATAATGTGCGTGCGTGTGTGCGCGTGTAGAATTAAGACCTCTGAATAACTCTGAATCTGATTTAAGAATGAATAGATGAGCTTGCTCAATGTAATCTATTTAAATTTGCTTCAGTATAGTTATTCATTCATTTTTAAGTTTATACACTTCAATTTTGTATTTTCTTCATTCAGCAGCACGTTTAGCCTGCTGCACAGTTTTGGTTTTGTTAACATCGATTTGTACTTACAAAACAGCTATTCTAGAAATAGTGTGACAAAGTATACTTTGAACAATAATGAAATTCTCCAGTTTAAAAATAATTGTCTTCTTCTAACAAACAATGATTTTCTAATATACTTACTACAAAACCATGTTAAATTTGTCTACAATACTCATTGTAACCCTCCGAACGCAAAGCCGATATTAAGTACAGCTATAAAAAAAGTATAAAATCGGATTTTTCCTCAGATATTTCTGTATTTTTACATTGAACTTCGAAGTATTTCACTTGAAAAATAACAAAGTAAGTTTTCATTGCCAAATTTTGCACCACATTTTCTCTTTCGAATCCTTATTCAAACATAGAGAATAAAATTTAAACCAGCCTGATTAAAAGAGATTAAATCCTTTTCTTCGTTACCGAGTCAAAACGTATACATATTATAGTAGTTTTTACTTTGACGATTTCAAATGTCATTTGTAAATATTGTTGCGGCACCTAGTAGACAAACACACAACTAAACAATCATCTACTTGCATAGTGCTGCCTCTACTGGCAGACGAAGCAACTAGGTTATGGTGGCTAGAGAATAGAGACTGTTTTATTGTATTTAATTTTTCCACTAACCTATACTGTATACACTTATTAATTATATAAAATCAATATTCAATAATAGAGGCTACAAATAGAATGTATTTGTAAGCAGTATTTTGGATAGCAGTATTTTGAATGTTGTAAGTAAACAATGAAATATTGTGACGGGTATGAAGAAAAGGTGTACTAGCAACATTGAAGTGTTCAACAATAAACGTGTAAATATGATATGTGAAATAAAATTAATAAAAAATAATTTTTTAGTAAACTATACAATATACAACATTCTATCATATAAGCTACAGCTTGTGCCTTATAGCAAACACATTTTGTTAGCAACTTATATAAACCAATATTATTCGTTCATGACTTTTAACAAAAATATCAATAATTCTTACACGGAAAAAAGTGGGGTGAAAAGTTAAATTTCAGAGTCTGTTGCTCTGTATTAAATACTAATTTTAAAGTTATGAGCACTTAGAGTTTGTATCAACGTTTAGACTCATTTATATGAAAAACTAATTTATTTAACTTTTATTTATAAAAATTATACTCAGCGAGAGGTTTCTTAAAATCGATAGAGATTTTTTTATTAAAAAATAAATCGATATAAGTTACTTAAACAGTCTGACACGTAAATAATAGTTTCGTAATAACGTAAATACTATCAGGAAAATAGATGATGATACTGAAAGTCACTTTATTTAAGGGTCTGAAAATGATTGGTTGACACTGATATAACATTTATTTAAGTGTATTACAGTTGTTTTTAAGTGTACCAAACTAAAATATGACCTGAGGGAACAATTTCGTTTCCATATTTATAACCAAGGATATCAGAAGTATACCCACCCATTTTTAACCTCCACTGAAACCAGCACGCCTGACGATCAAATCTCTCAGGGTGAACTTCTCTATCGTTTCCAAGAAACCTCAAGTTGTGGGTTTATGTAATGTAATTGGTTCTCGTTTCCTGAAATATTACTATTTGATGTGATACATACAAATATCGGTGATTTGTAAGAACTAGAACAACAATGAACAACGCGCAACAATATCAACTTATTCCAGGAATCAAGACAGCTGTGATCTCTATTATTTAGAAACAAAAATACACGGATTACTCTTATCGTCTTATTATCACTTCCCATTTACGTCGCCTCCATATACTGCACGTGTACTATAATGTCCATGATAGAAAATTATCAGTTGATATTTCTGTGATATAAATATTCTAACGGTGTATTTGATTTCCTTTCAACGCATCTTAGAATAAAGAATGTATTCAACTTATATATGTTGGCATAGAATTAAAATTAAGTTTTGTCACACACACACACACACACACACACACACACACACACACACACACACACACACACACACACACACACACACACACACACACACACACACACACACACACACACACACACACACACACACACACACACACACACACACACACACACACACACACACACACACACACACACACACACACACACACACACACACACACACACACACACACACACACACACACACACAAAATTCATATGTATATTATAAATTATATACTATTATTGTATAATGTTATTATAATATAAATGATATAATTTATATTATAAAATAAAATATTTAACTCAATTAGGCTATTGGCATTTATACAAATTTGATTAATGTAAACTAAGATAGTTTGAAAGGTATTTGGTCTATCGATCATATGTTAGTTTGGTTATTTAAACACATAAGTTATGTGACAGATACGGTCAAATACAAAATAATTGAATCGTAAAAAGTAAGGGCTCTGTGGTGTAATGGTAGCACATTCACCCGGCAAGTGAGAGATCCGGGTTCGAGTCCCGGCGGAACAAGTACTTTTTGTGATTCAATGTTTATATATATACAGAACATATACATAATCCACATAATAGACATGGACAAATTATGTACCTAAAATTTGACACAATAACACATTTTGCCGTTATTATTGTGATCATGAACATCAAAAAGGGTGATTTACCAGCCTTTATTTTGTTTTTTTTATGTAAATATGGAAGTTTAAAAACATATAAGGAGGGCAAAGACAAAAATAGAGTCTACAAACCATGGTTTACAATGTTATACTTCGTACTTTACTAATGGCTCTTTTTGTAAGATAAAAAGTTTTTATGCAGAATTATGAAAATAATGATAAACCTCAACCAATGGTTGCAGAATATAAAGAAGGCCATAGCAAAGTGTTCAGACTCTATACATGGCAGTAAATAATGAGTATGGCACGTAACTGAAAATGGACAGGGTCAAGATGATAAATAGACACATTCCATGTAAATGGTTGATCAGCTGTAATTGTGCTAGCTAGTTTAATACACTCAATTATTATTCAATTAAGACTTTTATTGGCAAAAATAAACATGTTGACAGTTTGTTTGCAATCGTGCGTATCACGAGTTTTCCGACCTAGGCTGAACTCAACAGAACAGACTGAAAACATTATTATTTCTACGTTTTAGACTGACGGTAAGATCTATAACGTTCTTAATCTAAATCTGTAATTCTTATGTCAGAAATGTGTATATGACCAATCCTATATTACAGTGATATGTAAACTGGCGCTAAATGCAAAGTTGACATCAAAGAGACATTGTTCCAAACTTCCGATATTTGTTATGTAAATCTTTAATGTACAAGAAGACATGTATTGTTTGTTTTCACCCATTTCTTCGAGTGTTGCAAGGCTTGCAACTTTTAAAACTATGGACCTAATTCCAAAGGAGTTCACAATGATACAGATGGGCCAAGAGATCTATCTGAGCGCGCGGCAGAGGTTGTACTAGCCATCCACGAAACATTGACCTCACCAACGCGCTCTCAGCCATTGATTTAAAAGAACTGCATTATCGGAACACCTTTCATTTGAATATAACCTCCAGATAACTGAATATATCAGTAAATATTCCAGTTCTCGACTCTTGGGTCACGAGAAATGCCGAAGGATGAACTCTAAAGGAAGGACCTACGTTTTTGGAAAAGAAGCCCCTCTCCCTCTCCCACCCATAAGGTGGCAGGCCCGCGTGCGTAAATCGCGTGGCCCAACTGTTGGCCCACTAAAGTTGGTAATGGTTCAAAACTTAGAATTTTAGCCATTTCAAGTAGGTTATGTTAAAACATCAGCCTATTGCAAATTATCCTCGTGGCAACATTCGAGGATAAAGAAAATGTCCACATAACTTCACCGAACATGACTCCCAAAGCCCAAAACCAGTTATATAACGTGGTTTGTGCAAGTTATAACTGCCACAATGGCTCAAAAAGCCCAAACAAGTTAGTAATGAGACGATATCGAATGGGTAAAAAATATGACACCATATATTTTATATTTTAATAATTTTCCTATCCAGACTCATCTAAAACAGACCGACAGACATAAATAATAGTTATACCATTGTTAGTTAAGTAGATAAATAAACTGTAAGTCTGCACTTTGAGTCTGTTTATGGTTAGCTGATGCTGGTTTAAGAGTTATTGTTAACTTATCTGACAGTTGGATTTAAGTGTGAAGGCTAAGAAATTTACGATCTGAGAAATGAATTAAGTTTCATACGTTTACGCTTTTGACATCCTTCTATTCGACTTCCACCTAAACTAGCGCGACAGATGATCGGTTGCATTCTTAGATGAAATTACTTTATGGAGTTCAAGAAAATTCAGGTTGTATGCTTATACAGTGCATATTGGCTCTCGACTTCTGGACAATAATATAATTTTATAAATGTTTAAAATCCAAAAATGTTTTAAATTTAGAACGATATATTGATCTACATGTGAATTCATATATAGATACAAATCATCTATATATATATATATATATATATATATATATATATATATATATATATATATATATATAGTACCTACTTCTTCCGAACGAAACGGGAAGACTATTTTAACAACAGATTCAATAATATTTTTGTTTTGTTTTAGTGTTTATTTGAGCAAAGTCATTTTTATCCAAATGTAAGACATTTTTGGCAAACGTTTCTTCACATATATAACTAATATACGTCATTTTTGGCGTACCAGACTTAGGGTAGTACCAAATATTAGGTGAAAGCCTTTTTAGTAATCTTTGTACATTATTGAGCAGTATCATTTTGATTAGGAACAAAACATTTGACCATCGGTGAAAATATCTTTGCAAACCCACGTCATCTCAAAAACGCCCAAGTTACCGACTTTTTTATTAGCCCTACTTGTATTTTCTTTATTTAAATCCCAAAACCTCAAGCAATTGATTCTTAAATATTATCTTTTCGATCAATATGGTATAACTGTTTCATCGATTTGGATAACCTTTATTGAACTTGATACCAATAGCGAGTTTCCTCTAAGAAAGAAATTGACCGTCAGCCATGCTAGCTTTTTCGGTGATCGAAATGGGAGAGTATTAAAGCATGAAACGATATTTTCTCCCAGACTATATTTTGCGTTCCTTGATACACTGAACCTAACACTAACCGCCAAGCACATACATGTTTATTTGTGGCCTTGTTGTAACGACGAGACAATATAGCAATATTTACTGAGACTTTATTGTAAATAATAAATTTTCCCTACACATATCGTAGCTATGGTGGGTAAGGTTGGTTCAATGGAATGTTGATATAGTGTAATCCAGATAAAGATGTGTTTTCATTATTTCACAACCGACCGAGTCCTCTCTCTACACATAGCCTAATTGTGGTAGGAAGCTCTGGGTGTTGGGTAAATCAGACAGATCTCTTTTGTAGTCTAGGTGTCTCTGATGTCGGCACGATGCTAACGGTTCAGTCTGAACGTCTCCATCCTTGACTGTTTTTGGATCTCTTCAGACGGAAGTGTAGTCCAGGATTCCAGGAGTCAAATCTGTGACAGTGTCAGATTTCGGACGCTGCACTAAGAGGGGGATTAAACGGAGCTAAACTCAACATTCGCATAAAATTACTAATACAAATGTTTTGCCCTCAATTATTGGGCTTCAAGTATAAACTACATTCCGAATTTTTATGATCCGATATTTTATTGTGTACAAGGGTAAATAAAGTAAAAATGTTTTCATTTTTGAATTGTTTTATAGCATGTCATGCATTTAAACCAATGCGTATGTCAAATTGTATACAGTTCTTTGTTTAAAGTTTTTTGACGATGGAAGGATGTGAAGGAGACAGGATCACTTAACGATCACTTAATGTTCGGAAAAATTCTGTATACAGTTGTCTGATAATTGTGTTCATATTTCCGGATATCGAACATAGCTAGCGGAATTTCGGTTATTTTGACACTAAAAATCTCGTCTTCAATCAAAATAAGAAGCTACTTATTTGATTTCTGCTTTTCCACTTACGCACAAATCTAGGATTCCGAATTTCAAATTCATGTAAATTTTGTAAATTACATTGACTTTAAAAGCACACATAGTAAAACTATTGATGGACCTGTTTCACAGTAAAATAAATATAGGTAGGTAATTTGATAGCGATTATTTTAATATGAGATCCCACTTATAACGTTACATGATAAATCGTATGTATTTATATTTTAACGAGTGTTATAGTGCAAGTAATACGTATAATAATGTATACTGGCTATACAATCATTTATACAAAGTCAAAACGTCTTAGATGTAAATGTTAAAAATGACTTGAAATTGAAGCAAACGATTCCGAAGCAGATAAGCCGTGTGTACGTGCAAGTGTAATCCTGCACAAACATTGTTGCATTATAAATGACCGCCAGGTCTCCTAGGTGACTGGTGTGGCGCAGTCGCCTGTATAAAGGAAACCGAACTTTATGTGACACTTGCGCAGATGTCCCCGCTTCAGATGTCCCTCCCCTCCCCGATCACCCCACCTTCTCCACCGGCCATCATTGTTTCCTTTTACCTTCCATGCCATTCATCCCACACTTTGTTCCACGGAATTTACAATTCTCGGTCCAAATTTTATGTCGCAATCCCAGAAAGAAAGCAGCTGTCAACTGCGAACACGTCTGCTTACTATCTCGCCCCTGGCTGGTTCACCATCTTGAGTAATTACCTGGACTGTAAGCGCTCGCGTTCACTTGGGCGCCATTTCCTTGACAGCTTCCTCTGTCGGCAACTGGTAAACCGAGTGTTGGATTACCATAACTTCAATCCAAGAGACTTGGGTATTAGCTTTGATTGCTGATAACTAGACTCAAATGAGCATTTCCCCGAATCGGAATCAAGTCTTGGGATTCAAATATGAATTTCGGTTCAAGGTAAATGTCAGTACGGTAACCTCAATCCTGAGTAATATGATAAACGGTTCCGAACCACAGCTTAAAAAATGGATGATAATATATAAATGTACTAAATTTAACACGTTCAAAATAAATATTTTATTTGATAGCATACAAAGCAACTTACACATTAATTACACACATACACACGAATATACACGTAAACTCACTCACACATACAGCATACACATGTACATATAGATAGATACCCATACATATGAATAAAAATTAAGTAATGACAATTCAACAGTTTTAAATGATAAAAAATGCTCCATATTTTCAAGTTCACATACTGATTCTTTAAGTTTTACGATGTAACTAAGGTTTTCATTTATATATTTAAATACTATTATAAATACGTAATACCCAGTAATGTGTTAATTTTTTATCACATTGTAGGCCTAATGTTTAAGCAAAGATAAATTTAAGCAAAGGTTTAAAGCATTAAGTAAATCTTAGCGACCCTCCACCTTTAACGTTTAGTTTTACGAGACTCGTAATACTGTAGACAATTACATTTCGTTCTATTGATGAATTGATATACAGTTGAACTGACTCTGAAAATTCTGGCAAATAATTTTAGCAGCTGTTGCCTAGTTTAAAATTTGTATTACAAAGATTTAATTGCAAATCAAACTAAAGGGATTTATTAAGTCAAATCCTTAGAACAAAGATCCTTGTGTATTAATAATGAATTCAGACTTTCAATAATATTTGTGTATCGTAATATTGGTAGTAAGTCAGACAAACATAAACATTCATAATCAATAATATTTTTTGTGGATTCCTAAATTTTATATTACTCTAGTGACAATTCAGACCATCTGGTGACTACTTCATTACCGGTGTCGCAGTAATTTGAAATATTGCTCACAACAAACCCCTGCATACTTTTATATTAAAGTGGGTCAGATTCCGTTATATGCCCCCAACGCTTAAACTTTTTTCATTGAATTTAGAACGTTATAAAACGATGTAGTTGAGTAACAGAACTAACATTGCATCAATCAACAAGCATTTCCAGGTATTGCGATCGGTATTGTTGTCGCTGTTATCTTATCTTTCTCAAAAATCCCGATTACGGCAGGCCGCGCGGCATCACATGATTATTTAAGTTTTCTGCGCGGTACATAATTACCTTTCCATTACAATTCAGTTTATATTTCTGATCAGCCCCTCTAGAATTTGATATTTTACTGATAGGTACTATCTCGAGGGATGTTTTTCTTTCGTTGACATCAGCGTGGGCCTCGCCAGCTGATGGCCGGAGGCACTCGCATTTTGGGTGGCGGAGTGTGATCAAGAATAAAAACAAGTTTTGTGTGTTTTTTTTTCAATAAATAGTTTAGTTTTTGTTTGGTAATGTTTGTTTTTGATGAATTTTGTGTTTGGAGAAATGTAGGGGTGTGGTCGATATAATACGTAAGTACCCTTTGTTTCTTAGCTAGTAACCAATGGTAATTCATTATAATCATCCGTAAATGAAAAATTAGCGTTGGGGGCATAATGTTAGTTATGTTACTCAACTAAATCGTTTTATAATTTTCTAAGTTCATTGAAAAAAGTTCAAGCGTTGGGGGCATATAACGGAATCTGACCTTAAAGTGCTTTCGCGCGTGAAAAACGTCAGTCTGCCGAATAGTGGGTGGGTGGAAACTTACAATGTATAAATAAAGTATTTATCAGTTTAGTAGTAGAGGCAGACTAAAATCGTAGCCCTACAGGGTGGTACGCGAGTATGTGGTTTGATTCAGATTAGAATGAAGGTAAAATAAGTAACGTCTATGTGTTTACAATTATTTACTAATTAATTTCATCACGTTGTTGTCTATGATTATGTCACTCCTAGAAACTTAGCGACAAAAGTCGATTTTATTTGCGATTTGTTGCATTTAGAATTGGTAGGCGCCATAGTAGAAGGCTTTCCTACCATGGACTAGCAGTGTTTTATAATGCAGATATTTTTATACTAAAAAAATTATATTTATTTGGATTAAAATATACGTTAAATACTTTTGTTTTTGAATTTACAAAAGGTTAACGCAAGATTTTAATGTTATTTAGTTCATTTTTTAATGCTATGTGACATTGCCAAATAAATCTCACAGTTGTTAACAATAATATTGATGTTCGGTGTATTTTTAATTAGAAAATTAACATGCCTCAATTTTGTATTGGACTGAGATAGAACCCTCTGGATTGCGGCATTGCTCTTCTTTTACAAATCATTAAAAATGAAATTGGGCTTTACATTTAACCATTCTGACTTGCCCCCTCAATTTCCGCAGATTAATGGAGTTAACGTGTAATATATAAAAATACGGTACCATAATTTTTAGCCTTATAAGGACCCCCATGGATATTCTTTGACATATTTCTGTTCAAAAATAAAATGGGGCGGAGGGGTGTGTGTGAATATTTTGGGGTACCTGGTACAAATTTAAAATTGTGGCAAGTGCCGGCTTTAACGAAACGATCCAGTGCTTTATCCCATACAACAATGTTTAACTTAAAAAAACTGGTCGCCCTTATTTTGGTCGTAGGTTATGGAAGGTCTGAGTGCCCTTTTATGATTAGTAAGCATCGAAACAATTTTATACTATATTATAAAACGCATATTGAAATTAATGAACAATAAAGTATAAATGTTTAAGATTTTATGAATAAAGAATAAAATTATCTAAAAACACATACGCGCTTTGATGCGTGTTAATTATACTTTTACAATGAATCATCTCTCATAACTTTATTGTACAACTAAAATAATGTAAAAGTGTTAGAGGATGAACGTTGTTCAGGTGGAGCTATACAAAGATGACCGTCAGTACAGCTGACTATTAATTTGTACATATTTTGGTTGTATAACAAAATCCAAAACATTATGGCAGTAAGGAAATTCAGTTCTTTACACTTAGGTTCAGCTTTATAAAGGAATCGGTATGGTTACCGATCTGAAGCTATTAGACACACAGAAACAACTAGATACAATTGATGAAAATTCATTTACACTTAAATCACATCGTTGTCAAGCCAGAAATATTTGATGTGTGGTTGGTTCCCATGTTGAAGTTATCCAGGTGTTGGTTGCCGAGGAGATAATGATAACATATTTTATTTGAAAGGATAAAAAAGTTTGAACTTGCAGTGATGGACTGCCACTATAAAACCAAAAAGAAAATTAAAAAATGCCCGAAAGCTAACTCCTATGTACTAATTGTCTCCTCACCTGACGAAGAGGGATAGATTTCAATCCTCGAAACGTTGTGTTGTACATTTTGTAACATATAACGACGGCAAATGTCCGAAATCCTGTTATACTTTCAAACCTTCCACCGCCAATAACAAACTTTAAACATAATTTTATTGAAATATGTAATTTAACTTCTCATAAAAGAGATATAAATTCTCTATCATTGTTTGTAAAACATTTTTTATTCACTATTTTTTAAATATTGAACCCAATTTATTATGTTTATAAATAAAAGCGTGCATGTGATATACTGCAAACTTTTAATTTTCATTGTACACAATGTATTTTACTGTTATAATTATACTTCTAAGTAAATCGAAATTTATAGTATTACTAAACAATGTTTTAAACACTTAAGATCTGAGGTATAATAATAAATATTTCTGGAAAGTTTAATGTAGGTAACAAAATTGGTAACACATTTTTTCTCTAGGGGCTTTTCCTCTAGTTCAATTGTCAACTGGGTTAGGGTGGGGACTTTTATCAACCTCCAGGTTTATAACTTGAAGTTTTACTTCAGTTTGGTAGAATTGTATTTATATTCATCCCATATATATTTATATTTATCCATTATATTTATCCCATAAGTTTACTCCAGCACAAAAATAAGTTCTAGTTCGGGCCAGTTATAATGAACGAAAATCTTCGATAAGAGCTAATTATATAAAGCCACAAGTTTTAGTTTTACGATCAGTAGTTCTATAAAACGTCTTATAACGTCGTTTACAGTCTGGGCAAGTTAAGTTATTAATCTTGTCTTTCACATGTTCCAGGTGTTTCGCTTACGGACACATTACACATTAGTGGACGAGCTCATTGAAGGTTCTATATTATTACATGTTCTTTTACGTAAACAAAACAATGCGTTTTGGTATATTGATTATATCATATCTAACGCAAGTACTGTTAAATACATAATCAAAATTTTAAAAAATGCAACCGAAGAGTGATAACCAACAAAATTTTTAATACAAATCTTATGTACATATAAAAATATAGTAACTTTTTTGAAACTGCAACTAAACATGTAAGACAAATTGTAATTTAGTCAATGGCAATTTCCGTTCATTTAATATATTGTCACATAACATAATATAATAGAAAACATAATCATCTAAACCTGTTGTGTCACTATTTTTGTTACCTACCCACACTAGTGTCTAGTTTTAGATTAACATAAACGAACTGAATGGCAAACATGGAGCTGCTTTGGTATAAATCATGACAAACTGTTTTAATGTTATTATAATTTATTACCTCGCAATGTATACTAATAGCTCTACATACTACATACATACATCTTATACGCCTCAGGTGAATCGTAAGGAGGACAATATACAAATACAGTTTACTATTCAGAGTGTTCATTTGAAAACTTCAAACTCGTATTAACAGACTTATAGCCCAAGTATCCAAATTCTGTAAACGGTAGTGTATAGTACTAATTTGGGGAACAAAAAAAATATTTTCAAAATGGGGGTGCTCACCCCCATGCCACCCCGTACCCAAAACCAAAATTTTTAAATGACAACTAATACCTTGTGACACCTCAAATTGAAGCTCATAAAAAATTCTGTATTTTGGTAAAAAAAATTGAAATCGGCCAAGCCGTTTAGTATCAGTAGCCAATAACGTAATTTCTTACATTACAATTATTACTCTACAAACTACTGTACTACTTACTGCTAATACACCATTACTTACTGAGTGCAATGGTATTGCCAAAAAGCAAAAGGTTTTGTGTATAATATTAATATAACATAATTACTAATTTCGTTATCAGTATTTGTAAGTAAACACGACAGGCAAGTGTCTTATCATTATTTTATCTTTCTTATCTACAGTATTGTTGGAAACTGGTCCGGTTAATATAAAGTGATGATGAAAAGTCTTGAAACAGTCTAATATTTTCTGTACTCGCAAATGAACAAACATAAAACTTTGTACGATGATGTAAAACATGTAGGTCGATAATGTAAGCACCCTTTAAATGATGTACACATAGACCTATGCTTACATTAAACCAATTCTTTGTTTGAAGGTTATTTTTGACGATGGAAGGATTGTGAAGGAAACAGGATTTTTCCGGACATTTGCCATAGTTCAGTGAAACGTTATTAGTGTTTTGTATAGTTTTTTATTAAGTGCATGGTTAGTTAGTGAAGTTGACTAACAACATGGCGGTTGTGATTCCTGACCTAGGCATGCCACAACGCTTTGGTAAGATTTGTTTATTTTAACCTAGTTTGTAATTATGTATTAGGTTAGTTCTTTACCTGAAGAAGAGATCAGATTGCAGATCTCGAAACGTAGTGTTACTGATTTGTTGTTTCACTGAACGATGGCAAATGTCCGGAAAAATCCTGTTTCCTTCATTAAACCTATCCTTACGGGCCATTCCCCTGAGGCGATGAAGAGCTGCTGATTGCATTAAAACGTTCTATTTCAAGCCCTATGTCACTGTATAAAGTCTTATGTTTGTACGTTTACGAGTACAGAAGATAAGAGATAAAACATACCTAAGTATTTCTGCTACAAATGTCTGTAACCCCACTAAGGCCAGTATAATCAAATATACGTTCTGAACTCTATGTACTTTGCAATTTCAGGATAAAACTAAAATGACTTACACACTTACCTAGTGTGCTGAATTTATTATTATTTTTATTATTAAATTGTTTCTTGATTTGGAATTGCTGTAACTTTTCAGTACTTTCTTTTCAGTTTCAAAAGAATAGTGTACCTGATTGCGTCAATAAAAGGCATGTGAAAAGGAAAAAGGTAAAAAACAACTTTGCACAAACGGTTGTTTATCCACCTACAAAAATACATCTTTATAGTCAGAAAAGATCGTTAAAAAGATTTTCAAATAATAATAATATATCGCATAGTAATAGTGCAGGTGTTATTTCTGAATTCGTAACAGTTTCTTTATGTGGGTCAACGAACAAATTTGTTTGTATAAATATTAATTTTTGATAGTAAAAAATAAAATATTTCGCTATTTCTTAGTACCTGTTCTCGTATTATTCTTGGGTTAAAGTGTTTAGATACTTTGAAACATACAACTACAAATTAACTAGCAGAGCTACAATAACGGAAGCCATATTAAAGTTTAGCTTGGTCATCTTTGCGTTTAGCCACATAAAGCATATGTTTCAAAAACATGAACCTAACTTCCAGTTTTATGATGATAAGAAAAAAAGGTACCGGCTTCTTTTCAACCAATTTCAATTTTGAAAACTCGTAGTTCCAAAACATGTGATCCAATTAAGACCAAATTTGTATGCAAGGTGGTACTCGTGTATAGTGTTGAATGTGAAATTTCAGATTTATATGGACAATATTCTTATTAAATTACCACTCTTTAATTTTCGACCGAGCGATATACAACAAATTCGTTGAAATTGTCCACGTTATGGAGCTTTTTATCTTTGGCGTGCGATTTTGTAAACCACTTTTAAAAACGAGTATATTGCGATGTTTGTCAAATGCAGGAAAGCTACACAAGATGAGTACCAGAAGAACTTACGTTGATCAATGTACCAAGGGAACTTTTATTTAACTGATTTAACTTTTTATTGTAATTATTTTGTCTATGTACCACGAGTAACCATCTAAAATACATTAATTTAATAATCTAGTTTACCTAGTCCAGTTTTATAATGTTGGCAATAGACTACTTAGTTATCAAAAAGTATTTTGAATTATATTTGCTATTACGACAGATATAGTTGAAACATTACAACTCAATACAGATGTATACAACTTTAAACCCCCAATTGAACTCTCTTTCAATCGGGATTCAAACCGGGTCCTAAACCTACCAATTGGCTATCAGGTCATTTCCGATTTTCGATTTGTAAACCTTGGGCCTTGGGAGTTGTAACACTTATAATGTACTTAAGCACAGCAAAAACAAGCACGAGCTGGGTCTCTGCGTGCTTGATACCAAGAGTCTCGAAGTACAGATGAGTTAAACATATCAAGCTGAAATATCTTTTATGGCTTTGATAGTTTTTTTCTGGAATGATATGTTCCTGATGTGTCAATTTGTTGACACATCTCAATAGTTTGATCTTTCACATATCAATAGAACTTGCTTATGGATGGATGTTTTAAAACTTGTGTTCCCCGGAATCTTATCCTAATCCAAAAAAGGTAGGTTACCGGCGCGTTCAAATTTCATTTTCAAAAATTCACCTTTTGTGGTCTTTTGTATCTGGATTTTCAGAATTATATTTTCTTGATATCTGAGCTTTATCATTTCAAGGACTCTGACCGTTTTAGAACTTGTTTAACAATGTATTTCTTATGCACGGTTCAACTAATCTTCTCCAGAATCCTAACTGTATCCAAAAAAAACTACACCTCTCAGGCTCCTAAGCTTGTCTGCCGCAGTTGCGTTGTTTGAGGAGGCCGTAACTCTTGCTCCGGTAGAGTGCCGACCTCCAACCGCCCAGCCAAGACTACTAAGTACTCACTCGTTGAGACTGACAGCTGGGTAGGTATCGCTACAATAGGTTAGTTTGACAGCCCCACAAAGCCCTTAGTCCTTTGTTTTAACGCCAACAATGGCGGGGCTCGACGTGTCACCGAGGTCGCTCATAACAGATGTAGAATGGATCAGCAAAACTATACCCAAATTAGTGTAATGGGCTTGTAATGGGGTCTGGCCCTCGCCCTCCTCCTCCATTGTTTATGTGTTTGGCTCTGCGATGTGTGGGATTCGGGATAATAGTTTTATAGGACAGTGATTCCGTACCAAATCCTTCCGTCGCGCCGCTACCGTCATCAAACCGACTGCGGCTCTGATCACATGCCACTTCAATATTAGCAGACATTTAAAATTAGTAATTTTAGTGATATTCTTACACCTGATTTGCAAAAAGAATAACATTTTTACTCATTTGGAATCATGTGGTATTTTTTTAAATAGGCCAACCTACTTCTCATGATTTCCTCTCCACTTCAACTACCAATGGCTAATGGCGCAGTGTGGCGGTTACAGCGGTTATCGCGAGGTATACGCTTCGTATCCGAAAATACGATTCTACCTAGAGCTATCCTTATAGTTCGGTTTGTAATATAAGACTATATTGTGTTAATACCAGGCGAACTTAGGGCTAACAAGCCCTCTCTAAAAGTTAACCTGGGGACTGAAACAGCTAGGCAAATGAAGACCCGCTTTTATCATGGTTAAAACTGTGTTATAAACATGAATTCATGACAAATCCATAATTTTTCACTATAGAAACTTAGATTTCGTGTATAAGTGGTAATGAGTTGTTAAACATACTATTATCTCTTTGTACTAATAGTTTATATAATATTCAAAATAAAGTATTTCATGGAATATCTATACTGAATCGAATGACATAAAAACGGAAACTCTTGATGTAGGAGACATCACTATACATTATCCATTAATAATTGAAATGTTATTGAGTACAAGTTGATGCCCTGACAATAAATCAGCAAAACGAATGATTAATACCAACTCACTACGTTAAACATCTAATATTACAGCAAAGAATCATATGAATCATTAAAGATGTTTACACATACTCTTTGGATTTTTTAAACCATCATAATAAATTAGTATTCTATATTTAATAACTCAAATCTTGAATGAAATACATTGTTGCTAATATTCGCATACTATCAATAAGAATACAGTGGAAACAAAAGCTAGGAGTAAAGAGTGATCAGATAGTAACATCAATGAACAGTCATGTCAGTTTTGGAAAGTGGAAGCTTTGGTATTTGGAGTAGAGGATGTTCAGTTAGTAACATCAATGCTCAGTCATGTCAGTTTTGGAAAGTGGAAGCTTTGGTATTTGGAGTAGAGGATGTTCAGTTAGTAACATCAATGCACAGTCAAGGCAGTTTTGGAAAGTGGAAGCATTACTATTAGGACTGAAGGGTGTTCAGTTAGTAACATCAATGCTCAGTCATGTCAGTTTTGGAAAGTGAAAGCACTACTATTAGGAGTGAAGAGTGTTAAATTAGTAACATCAATGCACAGTCATGTCAGTTTTGGAAAGTGGAAGCACTACTATTAGAAGTGAAAAGTGTTCAGTTAGTAACATCAATGCACAGTCATGTCAGTTTTGGAAAGTGGAAGCACTACTATTAGGAGTGAAAAAGTGTTCAGTTAGTAATATCAATGTACAGTCATGTCAGTTATGGAAAGTGGAATCACTTACTATTAGGAGTGAAAAGTGTTCAGTTAGTAACATCAATGCATAGTCATGTCAGTTTTAGAAAGTGGGGAAGCACTACTATTAGGAGTGAAGAGTGTTCAGTTAGTAACATAAATGCATAGTCATGTCAGTTTTAAAAAGTGGAAGCACTACTACTATTAGGAGTGAAGAGTGTTCAGTTAGTAACATCAATGCTCAGTCATGTCAGTTTTGGAAAGTGGAAGCACTACTATTAGGAGTGAAAGTGTCCAGTTAGTTAGTAACATCAATGCATAGTCATGTCAGTTTTGGAAAGTGGAAGCACTACTATTAGGAGTGAAGAGTGTTTCATTTATAGTACGGGAGCTAGCAACGTTTCTAAAACAAGAATTTCAGGTCAGCTGAAATTTTGATATGCTGTCTTTCTTGCTCTTTCGGTTGGAGTCCGGGCTATCTGGCTGGCGGTAGTGGTTTGCGTTTATTAATGCGCATCTTACCTGCACAGGTAAAAATCCTGGGAACGCTTCGGCAAATGGACAACATGGCGTCAGTCTAAAGTCACATGTTTGTTTTGTGTTTGTGTTTTATTTGTGATGTTTATTTATTAATTTCGCTACAATCGCCAGTGGTAAAATGAAATGTGTTTCTGTAATTAAAAAAAGCACTTCAAACTGTCTCTCTCTCCAACCACCTGTCTCAATTTATTTCAGTAGGCAGTTCAATGTCGCGGGTACTTTAATTTATATTTTAAACGTATATTCAAAATTTCCTGGCTCTTCTTCAGTTTATCAACCACGAAAAGAATGATTTTATCGTTATGTCCTTTACAGAAATACATTTTACCACTGGCGATTGTAGCGAAATTAATACATAAACATCACAAATAACACAAACACAAAAACCAAACATGTGACTTTTAGACTGACGCCATGTTGTCCATTTGCCGAAGCGCTCCAGGATTTTTTACCTGTGCAGGTAAGATGCGCATTAATAAATCGCAACCACTACCGCCAGCCAGATAGCCCGGACTCCAACCGAAAGAGCAAGAAAAGACAGCATATCAAAAATTTCAAGCTGACCTGAAATTCTCTCTCGAAAACGTTGCTAGCTCCTTAATACTATTAGTAACATCAATGCTCAGTCATGTCAGTTTTGGAAAGTGGAAGCACTACTATTAGGAGTGAAGATGTGTCCAGTTTAGTAAACATCAATGCATAGTCATGTCAGTTTTGGAAAGCAGTTCAGTTAGTCTTGTATCACTAAAGGATAGTAAATGTCTGGAATATCCCGTTTCTTACACTGTCCTGCCATTGTAAAAAACAAAATTATACATTTTAGATGTATTATTTTACACATACTTTTTGCAGCAACACAAAAATTACACGTTACAAGTTACACAAAAGTGTTAATTCCAAAGATATCGTGATAGAAGGATCTACGTAATACTCACATTAATAACTTGTATTATTTTTGTTAGAGTTTAATGTTTACTCGTCTTTGACACTCAGAACGATGAAATCATGAAAAAACAAACAAAAAACAAACATAAAATTGTGTTTAAGTATAAGGAAAAAAACATGACGTGATAATATTGATATGCGATTTTTAATTGGCAATAGTAGTTGTGCTTAGAAGTATATTATTTATTTACACTTTCCGCAAACTCCCAACTTCGAATGACTTGCTAGTACTCAACTAAATATGTTAAAACATAAAGTGTTATAGTGTTGCACTTCAAATAGTAATTTAATCGAGAAAAAATTCAATTGCAGATCAAACGGGACCTGGTCTTCAGAACAGACATAAAAGACATGCTCTCTCTCTCTCTCTCACACACACACACACACACACACACACACACACACACACACACACACACACACACACACACACACACACACACACACACACACACACACACACACACACACACACACACACACACACACACACACACACACACACACACACACACACACACACACACACACACACACACACACACACACACACACACACACACACACACACACACACACACACACACACACACACACACACACACACACACACACACACACACACACACACACACACACACACACACACACACACACACACACACACACACACACACACACACACACACACACACACACACACACACACACACACACACACACACACACACACACACACACACACACACACACAACACACACACACACACACACACACACACACACACACACACACACACACACACACATTCAAAAACCTTGCTGTAAAAACAATTGGCACAGTGATTTAATATAGATTATACATCGAATAAATCGATATTAATCAGTACTGATAAACTATTATCATCAATACTATATGCATCAATATAATAGTGAGTATAAACAATTAAAAAAGTGTATTTGTACCACAAACACATCAACGATGTTTTGAAATAATTCAAAAACAGCCACTTCAAGCTTTGTGAACTCCAAACTGTCAAATTTTCATATTATCGCATGAAATTAAAAATCCACACAAGCAAAGAAATTGTTTAATTTAAAATACATAATATGGTATTATACAGGTTTCTGCGGTGGGTACGAATAAAATAACTGCTTTCAAAATGTAAACTAATAATTAAACTATCAACACTAAACGTTAAACAGATGTAATTATAGAATATGAGTGTAAAGTTCCTTATCTCAAAACGATACTTTTTCGCTTACTCGTATGTTACTATCACCATTGTGTAATGTTTACCTTATATCGATACATTTTAGCTCACTCATATGTCGCTATCACTATTACGTAATGTTTGTTACCTTATATCGATACATTTTAGCTCACTCATATGTCGCTATCACTATTACGTAATGTTTGTTACCTTATATCGATACATTTTAGCTCACTCATATGTCGCTATCACTATTACGTAATGTTTGTTACCTTATATCGATACATTTTAGCTCACTCATATGTCGCTATCACTATTACGTAATGTTTGTTACCTCATATCGATACATTTTAGCTCACTCATATGTCGCTATCACTATTACGTAATGTTTGTTACCTCATATCGATACATTTTAGCTCACTCATATGTCGCTATCACTATTACGTAATGTTTGTTACCTTATATCGATACATTTTAGCTCACTCATATGTCGCTATCACTATTACGTAATGTTTGTTACCTTATATCGATACATTTTAGCTCACTCATATGTCGCTATCACTAAATCGCTTCTTAAAATGTACGTGTTCGGAGAAATGCTGATAAAATCTTCAATAAATATAGTGAATGCAATTGTTTATTATTTTGAAGTAAGACACACTTCAAACTCTTTTACAACCGTCCTTTCAGTCGTAAAATTATGGGAATTGACGCATTTTAAAGATGTGATAAGAATAATCCAAATACATTTTAGTTTTTCTTTTAAAGAGCTTATGTTTTGAATATTTAAGCAATAAAGTACAATAAAGTTTGAGACTTTCTGAATAGCCCAATAAATATTGAATAAACCGAAAATTATTTTGGTATTTATAATTACAACTTTAAAATATAATGACTTCCATTACTCTACAAATTAGATTGTGAAACAGATTTAAGTTTAACATTGTTCTTATAATCCTAAATATGATTTTTAAGTAAGACAGCGTTAGAATGTATAGTGTTTTGATCTGATTTGAAGTTTATACATTTGCTCCGTGATATGACCAATGCCGAACACGGTCAAAATAAAAGTTAAGGTGGTAATTTAGTAACAACTTTTTTCGTTTTCTAAATTTACATAACATAATTACATGTACAGTACCTACGCGTGTCACTACCTTGTATAGACATTTGGTCTTAATCTGAACACCTGTATTTTTTCGTTGTTATCGATATAAAAACCGAAGGTTATTGTTAGTAAATAGTTCGATATTTAAAAAAAAAACACAAAAAATAACAATCTAAGTTTTAACTCTCATTCTTGTAGCAGCGCTATAAGTTTGTAGTCAACATTCAAACTCTGATATCTGTACTTTTTAATAAGAGAGTAGACATGAAGATTTAGTTTTGGTCTTGATTTGTGATAAACTTAACTAATCTTGTTAATGGTATGATAAAATTTTGTTTAAGGTTAAATGTACTTCATACAAACTGTATTTTTTATAGAAGATTTTAATTATCCCTGTATAAGCTTCCCCTGACTTCCTTTTATTAGTTCAGAAATACTATTTTTTACGATTTTATGACTTAGTATTTCAAACAATTTCTTGGGGAGGGCCCCATTATAGCCCCCCTAAACCCCGCTAATATTATAATATGAGAGGGGGTTCCATACCCCCGTTTATCCGGTGTTTCGGACATCCCCCAGAGAAGATTTCTGAGTGCGCCACTGAATATGAGAAAATTCAGCTTCAAAAACCTACATAGTTTTAGATATCATTTCAGTTTCATTCAAGGCACCAGAAACAAGTTACAACTATGATATTCTATATTTTTATTGCTGGTTCGTAACTAATAAACTCTTCTCCTTTGTAAAGGGGTTTTAATTTAGTGTTATTCGCAAATCAGGTTGAAAAAGCAAGCCAGAAATTCTAGTAAGAAGTTTTGAAGTGGTCCTCTCCCATCATCTTTTATAAATCGGAAACATTTTTCACATATTGCGGTTGATACAGCGGCGAATTGCAGGTTTTTGGTCTGTATTATCACGTCTTGGTATTGATTGGGGTACTTTAGTACCACCTGTGATCGCTTCTGAAATCCAACACAAATAGTGTTCACTTTATGCCTTACAAATAACATTTGGTGTTGATTTAAATGAACTTT
Organism: Homalodisca vitripennis; assembly: GCF_021130785.1. Classification (NCBI taxonomy): domain Eukaryota; kingdom Metazoa; phylum Arthropoda; class Insecta; order Hemiptera; family Cicadellidae; genus Homalodisca; species Homalodisca vitripennis. The sequence continues at coordinate 11,235,731 of NC_060207.1, read as the reverse complement.
ACGAATTCTATACACCGATTTACAATAAAAAGAGGTTTAATTGCTTGGAAAATTGTCTTCTTCTCAACAATATTGAGGACACCCGTCCACACTCCCGATAACAAAACTGTATTTTGTTGTTGTTTCTTTTAGGTTCTTAAATCAAACACAACAAGTAACATGTCACAGTCAAACTTAAGAACGGAAAAGATGTGTATGTGATTAATCTTATGTTTTAAGATTTGATACCTAAACAAGAAGAGCAGACATCACCTTTCAAATAAATTTATGTGTTATGTACTTAATTAAGAGAGGTATAATACTGAAACTAATATAATCAGGGATAAAAGAAAAAATTACAAACTACATTGCCTACAGCAACAAATATCAATGAAAATAAGAAAATGTGATTTTTCAAAACTTTCTTACTGCAATATAATCAGATTGGACATGTTGTTATGCTGAATATTGTCTAGCTCCGTTTTATCAGGATACTTGGTACCAGTCTGGGATACGTTGAAGTTTATTTCTGACAATGGAAGAATTTTGACGGAAATAGGATTTTCCGAACATGTGCCATCGTTCAGTGATACAAAAATCACTAACACTACGTTTCGAGATCTGCAATCTAATCTCTTGTTCAGCTAAATAACTAACCTATCTCATAATTACAAACTAATTTAAAATAAACAAATCATACAATAGCGTTGTGACACGCATAAGTCAGGAATCATAACCACCATGCTGTGTCTACATAACTAACTCTAAAACATGTACTTAATAAAAAACTATAACTAAATTAGTGTGTGTTTAGTTTCTTATATTATTATATTTAAACATCAAATTGTAATTGAAAGTGTTTCATCTTGTAGTAAGATTATGTATTGATTTTTCTTTATTAGTATAGTAATTATAAAATGGAGTAACCGCTGGAATGGTAATAAATAAATAAATTGTAGAATAGGGCATCAAACCAAAAGTTTATAGCCCTGAATTTGATTATACCTTAATTTTTTAGAAATGTTCTGACTTCTTCTTGAGAGATTTGTGTTGGACAATCTTTCTTGGAATATAATGAACAATAGTTTATCAGCACACATTAGGCACTATTATGTATTGTAAAGAAAATAGTGATATAACGTAAACATTTTTAACATTCTTTTAGATAAGAAAGGAACCTTTAAAACTTATTACAAACTGACTATTACAAAAATGATAGAAAATTAGTGGTTGAAATTCATACAATTTTGGACAGTAATGCAGATTTCTAGACCCAAAAATGAACAATATTAACTGTATGTGTAATTAACTGTGTGTGTAATTAACTGTGTGTGTAATTAACTGTGTGTGTAATTAACTGTGTGTGTAATTAACTGTGTGTGTAATTAACTGTGTGTGTAATTAACTGTGTGTGTAATTAACTGTGTGTGTAATTAACTGTATGTGTAATTAACTGTGTGTGTAATTAACTGTGTGTGTAATTAACTGTGTGTGTAATTAACTGTGGGAAATCAACCTTGCTTCTCATGGTATTTCCCATGGTGCTTCTTGGGCTTACTTTTAATGTAAACGCCAATAACAAATTGGTAAATTCAAAATATAGTTTAAATTTATGGAAAATCGAACCCATCTATGGTCATGGCTTTTTTAAAACTAACGTAAATTTAGGGTCATTGGTTGCTTAAATGTTTTAAAGACTGCTAGAACGGTTTTGCGTGTAGAAAAATAAAATCGATTTTATAATACCAGTACGCTAAGAAGAAGGAGGCGTGAGTGCATAGAGCTATAGGCCGATGTAACACAATCGAATGAGGATAAAAAGTATAAACAATTCTGATAAAATAATCGATTTCTGACGCCCAAGATCCTCCAGTAGATTATAAAAACACTTAAATACTATTTCTCCTAGAGATCATTACCAGGATTCATACGTTTTGGGTAGCTATGTAAATCTAACAGTTATAGAATGTTTTTTTTTATGTTACGCAGTTTTAAAGTCGAAATGAACCTGGTCAGATTTTGATGTAAAAACTGTATAATTATTCTGATTGGGTGCTTAGAAATTGTTTTTGTTCAATAGCCTACTAAAACAAGACGCATGTCAAAACAAGTAAGGGACCACTTATATTGCTTGGTGTAGGATAAATATAAATAACATGAAAGATTACATGTTATCTATTTGCTCGTGGAAGATAAGTAATTTTGTTTTAGTTCCCTATAGTACTGTTAAATGTAAATACTGCAGATTTGTTATCAGGTCCAGATAAGAATGTGATAAGATAAATTTCAGGGGTAGTTCTGTAACTAGCTGAATTTGTATAAGCTTATGTTGATCAGCTGATGTTTTATGGTTATTCTGTTTAGTTTTAATATTAATTGTAGGTTTTAGACGGTTTTTTGTATCCATTACATTAGTCAGAACGGTCACTTTGATAGAAGAATGTACTTCCCAATGGGATGTGAGTACACGCTTAGGTGTGAGTCATTTAATGGTTTGACTCGTTACGAGGATGAGGTGTTGGACGTCCATATTCGTCCGAGAGCTGAATAAGCAGGTCAATATTCTGTATATATGCAAGACGGAGCCCCATAAAATCCAGCGAGAGTAGTTTGACAGTACTTGGACGTACATAACATACCAGTACTGGAGCGGTCTGCTTGCAGTTCAGACCTAAATCCAATTGAACACGTCTGGGATCAACTAGGGAGAAGCATCTGAGACCCAGGACCTTCGATAAGCTGAAAATGGGTTTACGAGAAGAAAGGTTGCCTCGAGACAGCCTCAGACGAAACACATTAGAACCATGCCACCGCGTATTCAAGCAGTTGATTGTAGGACTGTAGGTCCACGCCTAGTTTGACGAGGGTGGCTGACGTCACTTTTCTGCAGGGTAGGACAGTTAGTCCACGCCGACACCTGTGGACTAACTGTCCTACTTTTCAAAACTGACCTGGCCGTGCATTAGTTTTTCTACCTGCACTTATTCTTTATTTTGGTCAGTGATGCTTCCACTACGTTCGCACAGCGTACTGCTAAAGCAGCAAATATTAACAACAGTTTACTCAAGCTATCACATATGAAGTGGATTACTAATAGGGATTATATCTTAACGAATTCCATATAGCATTATATTACTATCTGATTAATTTGGTTGGCATTGTCCTAATGAATCATAAACATCCACAGTAAGTTTGTATTAGTTGTTCCTTATTTTGGACCATCGTTTGTATAATACTGTATATACCAGTAGACACTATAATCGTTACAGACATTCTTAAGTTAGAAATGGCGTAACTAAGCTGACTTTATTTTATGTATATAATTTCGTTTCATTCTTTTTGCAGCTGTCTTATGTAGTGTACTGAAAATTATTTAGCAGATGAGTTTAGATCTCGAAACATCCATTCAAGTGCTGCAGTGTGAGTACGACGATCCCTTATCAATCCCTCGTCAAAAGAAACCCGTGAGTCGGACAGTGGGTCCCAGGCCGGGACCGTGGACCTACTGTCCACCCCTTAAGAAGTAGGTAAGAAATGCTTCCGGCAGTTTTATGACGTGGACCTACAGTCCGTTTACCCAAGCAGTTATCTCAGCCAGAGGAGGTAACATGAGATATTGAGCGTAGCATTTTCAAAGAACAGATTATAGTTACATTTAAAATTTACTAAAAATGTTATTTTTACTAAATAACATTTTTTTATTTATTTTTATTTATTTTTTTAAATAACAAATATTTTTGTGTTTTGGACGTTCGTTAACTGACCTAACCTAAATTAGAATTTCAAAATGTAAAACATATTCTTTGCTTGATAACTAGTATAAGACTTTAAACATAAGAAAATGTGTTAGATATTACACACTAAACTAAATACAAACTATTAAAAAGTGATCCCTTAATTGTTCATAAAGACTGAAATATAATCGTGTCGTAAAACCTGATCCTAGTAGGTCTACGTCTTAAATCTAGTAAAAGGGTCAATATCTTGTACAAAGTAACTTATATATTCTACTACTGGACATTATTTCAGAGTTTAGAAGATTTGTAACGTGGAACTCTGTAGAAATGTCAGTGCCAATCGTTCGGCCCACTTAAGAACTGCAGAGAATCAAAGGAAGAAGGGTCCTGGCCATCTCTTTATCCATCGTGCCTAAGTAGTGTTAATGTGAAGAAAGATGTCTGCCGTATCCAGTGGACGGGACGAGAAGTCTCTTTGGTGGTTTCTCTGTAAATCGAGCAAGTGTGGAGAGGAGAGGGGTTATAAAGGGTTCAGGAGCAGCAGGAGGGGCTCCAGCCCTGTAAGAGGTATGTCAAAATCTATGAAAAAGCCCATCTGAGCTGTGTGAAAAACAAAAGAATCTTTCCGTCCGGGGTGGAATAAGGGGCGTTGAAGAGGGTGACGTCACAGTGAACAATGCAGTGCCACCTAGCGAGCGGGGGGGCACATGAGCGCGGTGAGGAGGCATGGCTGTGACGCCCCTTCCCACCCCCACGTGCCACCCCCCGCGCCCTCCCCACACTTTCCTCTGTACTGAAACCTGCTCGAAAAGAGTACCAATTATTTAACTTGCACTTGCGATCCAACAAACGTGCCGTAAGTTTAGCTCTGTACAGATTATCAATGTAACGATATACATCACAAAATATCATTTTGGAGATGGGAGTCACAAACTAATACACCGTGTTTCATATCACAACTTATAGGTACCAAACTGGACATCGGTAAAACGTATCGAACAGCTTTTTTGGGTCGCTGATAAAATACGTGAAAACATGACAGACATTTATCATCGTTATCTTGTAACATTTCAAAATCATCAAAGGTCACTAAGGAACTTTAACATAACAATAATAAGAAATCTCAAAATCTTAACAATGTGACGTCTATTTTTATTAAGATGAATTGATACAGTGTTGTTAAAGTAATAAAACAAAGTGAACAATGTTATATGAATTCCACTAAAGTTGAACGCTATTGTTTTGAAACAACCGCAATGCTCTCTATAAAGGAAACGGTTTGTTTTTAAATTGTTTAATTTTAATTGCTGGATTATATATTTAATTTTTCAAACGCTTAATTCTTTAGTAGTTTATTAATTTTTTTACCCATGCCGTTTAGTGGCATAAACATCATATAAAATGTGTTGACTTAATTATAAACGAGTTATTATATTATATTGTACTTGGATAGTCACCTTTAGGTATAATAAAGCCAATAAAAAGATAACATATATGAAAACAGCACATATTTGCTACATTTTCCCAAACTGAACAGTTTCTTTTATTATGATTTTAAATATATATACAGATTTTGAGTTTATTTTTCGACAATCTTTAGACGATAACTTCGTTGAGAATTCGGTCTGTGGTAAGTTGAAGTATCATTACTGAACTAGCAACATTGAAGTAAAGAATGTTCTATAAGGAATACAACATTGAAAAATTCTTCTAATTGGGTAAGAGCAGAGAGCCAATTTGCACTTGAAATTGACAAAACAATTTCAAGTTTTGACGAGACAATATTTTTATGTCCTTCACACGTTAAACCAACCGCCGAACAGGAAAAGAATGTCAAATCAGCGCCAGCTAACCATATATAAACCCTAGAAGTGTCGACTCTCAGTCCGGTTATCTAGTCTAACGGTGGTATAATTTATGTTATTTATTTAAAGGTTTTTTATTGACGAAGGAAAGCTTGAAAGAATAATAAGATTTCGTATATTTGCCATAGTTACATGTTACAAACTGTATAACATGAAGTTTCAAGGATAGAAATCTATTCTCTTCTTCAGGTAAGGAAATAATTAGTATATAAAAGTTAGAACGTTTTTGTTTACTAGTTACGAGTCCGTACTGAAAATCAATACTTTCCTCCTTTTATCCTGTCTGAATACCAAGATACTGTCGTGTATGTATTTTTCTCACCTGAAAAAGAGGATAGATTTCAATCCTCGAAACGTTGTGTTATACATGTTGTAATATTTATGTACTTGACAGTTGGGTTTGAATGTACGAGGCTAGGAAAACATAATCTGGGGGAAATATCGTTTATATTTTTCACCCCCTTGGTATTATCCCCCCCTCACCGTTTCGACCACCACGAAATTAGCGCGGCTGACGATCTTCAAACAACATGTCTCTATTAATTTCAAGAATAACAAGATTGTGGGCATATAAAGTGTAAAGTGGCTATTGGCCTGTGGACAGTGTACATTTCACTGATCAAAATACGTTTGACAAAGTTCGATGTCTACATCACGGGCGCAATACCGATAGATTGTGAGTCGAAAGTGAAGCGAGCTCGACTGCCCGGACCGAGGTCGTTGACAGTTTTAAAACTATAGAGCACCGGATCCATGCCGCGAGATAGTAAATGAGAGGGGTGGGAGAGTAGCAGTGAAGGGGTTAGAACAAAAGAAGGCGATGAGGGCTGAGGATTTCCGACTAGCAAAGACGAGCGATCGTCGAGCCAAGATTACATGCTTGTGGATGAGCTAGCCGCCCACTGACTGCTCTGCTTGAGCCGTTATGTGGCTTTCTTTGTTTATTAGTTTTGACATAACTACTCTTGACATACTTAACGTTTGACCCTCCGTGTACACGCCTCTCCTCAATTCGTTTTCACTTATTAAATGTTTTAATACGGAAGTGAACAAAATTCAGAGTACACATAAATTACAAAACGTTAGTTTACACTTCTGATGTGAAAATGTAAGCGAACAAATCCTACTGTCTGGTATAACGTGCATCAATAAAATAAAGGAATAAAGATTACAGTTTTAAATAAAGTTGCCAATACTCTGATTACAATTTTACAAGTCTAGGGTTGACTTGTTAAACCCAACGGTACTGAATGCGTAAGTTTTAACTTGTCAGAAGTAAATGAATATGTTTTGCTGTATGGAAAGCTTTTCATTAATTATTTATGGTTTCATAATTAAAACCTTGAATTTCTTTAGAATTTTATATTGAACATACTTTTGTTTTTTTTTAAGTTTTTTTTCTTTCTACGCCAGTGGTATTTTAATTAATTTAAGCTCCAAACTATATGACATTTTAAGAAGAAAGTAACCCAAACATTTAGTAAATTTTTTATATCTTCACTGGAGCTGAACTAGTGATTTCTCAATTAGAGAGCCCTAGCCTTTACCCCTGCGTTACGAGGGTCCGTTATTGTGTGATATGCGTCATAACAACTTTACACAAACGAGGGTCTGTAATTGTGTGATATGCGTTACAAAAACTTTACACGTACGAGGTTCTGTAATTGTGTGATATGCGTAACAAAAACTTTACACATACAAGGGTCTGCAATTGTGTGATATGCGTTACAAAAACTTTACACATACGAGGGTCTGTAATTGTGTGACATGCGTTATAAAAACTTTACACGTACGAGGGTCTGTAATTGTGTTATATACGTTATAAAAACTTTACACGTATGAGAGTCTGTAATTGTGTGATATGCGTTATAAAAACTTTACACGTACGAGGGTCTGTAATTGTGTGATATGCGTTATAAAAACTTTACTCATACGAGGGTCTGTAATTGTGTGATATGCGTTATAAAAACTTTACACATACGAGTGTCTGTAATTGTGTGATATGCGTTATAAAAACTTTACTCATACGAGGGTCTGTATTTGTGTGATATGCGTTATAAAAACTTTACACATACGAGTGTCTGTATTTGTGTGATATGCGTTATAAAAACTTTACACATACGAGGGTCTGTAATTGTGTGATATGCGTTATAAAAACTTTACTCATACGAGGGTCTGTATTTGTGTGATATGCGTTATAAAAACTTTACACGTACGAGGGTCTGTAATTGTGTGATATGCGTTATAAAAACTTTACTCATACGAGGGTCTGTATTCGTGTGATATGCGTTATAAAAACTTTACTCATACGAGGGTCTGTAATTGTGTGATATGCGTTATAAAAACTTTACACGTACGAGGGTCTGTATTTGTGTGATATGCGTTATAAAAACTTTACTCATACGAGGGTCTGTAATTGTGTGATATGCGTTATAAAAACTTTACACATACGAGGGTCTGTAATTATGTGATATGCGTTACAAAAACTTTACTCATACGAGGGTCTGTAATTGTGTGATATGCGTTATAAAAACTTTACACGTACGAGGGTCTGTAATTGTGTGATATGCGTTATAAAAACTTTACACGTACGAGGGTCTGTAATTGTGTGATATGCGTTACAAAAACTTTACTCATACGAGGGTCTGTAATTGTGTGATATGCGTTACAAAAACTTTACTCATACGAGGGTCTGTAATTGTGTGATATGCGTTATAAAAACTTTACACATACGAGGGTCTGTAATTATGTGATATGCGTTACAAAAACTTTACTCATACGAGGGTCTGTAATTGTGTGATATGCGTTATAAAAACTTTACACGTACGAGGGTCTGTAATTGTGTGATATGCGTTATAAAAACTTTACACGTACGAGGGTCTATAATTGTGTGATATGCGTTATAAAAACTTTACACGTACGAGGGTCTGCATTTGTGTGATATGCGTTACAAAAACTTTACACGTACGAGGGTCTGTAATTGTGTGATATGCGTTACAAAAACTGTACTGATACGAGGGCCTGTAATTTTGTGATATGCGTTATAAAAGATTTACACATACGAGAGTCTGTAATTGTGTGATATGCTTTATAAAACATTTACACATAGTTACGAGGGCGTGTAATTGTGTGATATGCGTTATAAAAACTTTACACATAGTTACGAGGGTGTGTAATTGTGTGATATGCGTTACAAAAACTTTACTCATACGAGGGTCTGTAATTGTGTGATATGCGTTATAAAAAATTTATACATACGAGGGTCTGCAATTGTGTGATATGCGTTATAAAAGATTTACACATACGAGGGTCTGTAATTGTGTGATATGCGCTATTAAAACTTTACACATACGAGGGTCTGTAATTGTGTGATATGCTTTATAAAAACTTTACACATAGTTACGAGGGCGTGTAATTGTGTGATATGCGTTATAAAAACTTTACACATAGTTACGAGGGCGTGTAATTGTGTGATATGCGTTATAAAAACTTTACACATAGTTACGAGGGCGTGTAATTGTGTGATATGCGTTGTAAAAACTTTACACATAGTTACGAGGGCGTGTAATTGTGTGATATGCGTTATAAAAACTTTACACATAGTTACGAGGGTGTGTAATTGTGTGATATGCGCTATAAGAACTTTACACAGCACAGACTAATTATTCACAAAGCTATTTATAAACTTGGTTGTAATAGTAATATTTTGTTCTTTACTGACTAAAATAAAAAAACAGTTTATAGAGTAAGTATGTTTTTAGTGAGGTAATTATTTTGTGCATGAACGAAATGTCCAAATATATATACTTACACGCTTACAAGATATGCATGGGTAGAAAAACGGAGGAACTTTCCATACATTCATCACCGTTTTACATTTTATAGCCAGTTGACTAAATAATTAAAGGAATTTTGAGATGCAAAAAATTAGAATTCCAAAAAGAAAGATAATGAAACACTATACCATATTCTAAGTTGTCCTAAGAACTATAATAAAAGGTACCTAATAAAAGTCTATAACTTGTTCTTTTAATCCTTTTGTCCAAAAATGCAAGTTATTTCTTTACATCGTGTATATATTATATATATTACTGATGTCGATATTAAATTCCGGCCACGCACCAAAGAATAGAACGCTCTCCCTATTACGGAAAGAATGAGCAACCTCTTTTATAACCTGTGGAATGTGTTATGGGTAGTCTCTAGCCAATAAATTCGTGTTCAATTATTAAAAGTAACTTCCCTAAACAAAAATATGCTATCGGAACGTAACTTCAATAATTAATTAATCAACAACTTAGTGCAGAGTTACACCATACGTAGGAAATACAAAACACTGAAATTAGTGAGCTACAATAATACTTTATTGGACCAGGCCAAACTAATATATTTCTTACAAGTTGAATTTGTTCATTTTAGATGAAGCACAGCATTCCAAGACAAATTCTCAATACTATTTTTAACAAATGTGTTTATTCGGACCATCAGTTGATTACAATAAATTAGCTTATGGACAGTATACAATATAAAACTCTGCATAACAGGAAGTTCTGCAACTTGAGGAGTACTTCTTATTTTATTATAATTTGAATACTTAGCCTCAGGAATTGAGAAATATGCCGTATATTTAGTTTCATTAATTTATATTGTAAGCGTTCTAGAATGGACACTTTAATTTACTCTTTGAAGTGTGTGGCTCAAAGACGGTTGTAATTAATTAATTAAAATCCCAGGAAGACGTGAAGTAGCCGCTGCCTCGGAGAAGTCGCTCACGCACGCACACTCATAACTGACGCCCAGGGCTGAGACTCAACCCAGCACTCAAATATCACAATGGCTGGCCCATTACAGTATTTACTCTATCTTTTAACTATTAATTATCTTGAATACTGATTTATATTCGCAATATTTGAAAATAGGGAATATTAATACACCTAAATAGTTTTATAGTTGTGTTACTCGATTGTAACAATTTTACAGTTGTTTTACACGATTAGTACAGTTTTATAGTTGTATTGGCATGATTCTGAACAGTTTTGTGTTATTTTGCACGATTGGCACAGTTCGAAACAGTTTTATAGTTGTTTTACACGATTGGCACAGTTCCAAACAGTTTTATAATTGTGTTACACGATTGGCATGACTCCGAACAGTTTTATGTTACGTTGCACGATTGGCAGTTCTAAACAGTTTTATAATTGTGTTACACGATTGGCACGACTCCGAACAGTTTTATGTTACGTTGCACGATTGGCAGTTCTAAACGGTTTTATAATTGTGTTACACGATTGGCACGACTCCGAACAGTTTTATGTTACGTTGCACGATTGGCAGTTGTAAACAGTCTTATAGTTGTGTTACACGATATTGTACTTCCTAAGTGGTTGTGGGTATAACTGCCAAAATTCTGAATAAATTTGTATTCTTCTTTTTTCACCCACGTCATCATGGTGTCAATATGAACCACTTACACCACTCGATCCATATAAAAGAACTACCATTGTCATTGCTTTTTTTGAAATTGAAGTGCGAAAATAATATGAATGGCAGATTTTACTTATTCAAGTATATCTTATAAATTGTATAGAATCAGGGGCACTACAGTTTAATATGTTTACATAAAGTTTACAGTTTTCGTGTGTTTAGATAAATACCAAAAATACGATAAACAATGTTTTATTAATTGAAAATATAATTTACAATTCATTAAATGCAACGAAATTATCTACAGAGTGAGTCAGACAACACGTGCAGTGTGTACTGCTGCCACACTGACTGTAACACCTTTTATTTTTCATTTCTCCCTGATTCGACGTCAGAGAATCAAATGAAATTATTTTCAATTTTATGTAATATCTCAAAAATCCCAAATTTTGGGCGTAAGGTTGCTTTTTGGGAAATTTTCAAAAGTAAACATGGGATGTGTGATACATCAATTTATACTTAAAATTTAGGCGCAAACAAAGATTTATTATCTTTAACCGTATCTACAGTGTGTACCAAAACGTTTTAAAATATGCCTTTAAAATTAAGTACTGTGTTAGCCTAACTAAATATGAAACACCACCGATTTATCCCAAGCTTATAACTCAGATATCCTTTAAGTCAGTCAAAGTGAGGTACGGGCATTTTTCATTGCAGTTTTCAAACTTTAAAAATGCTTAAAAATGAAAACACCACAAAATTTAAAATTCTTGAATAACAATGAACAATAAATTGTACACCAAATAAAAGGTACGTTTAAAACTAAAACTTTTTTATTCAAACTTTTTGTCTAACTCTTACTGTTTAAAAATGGCAACCTAAACCCATATTACGTATTCCATACCACGTGCGGGTGGTCTGTCTCGAACTGTATAAATTGTATGTAAGCCTATACTTTGGAGAACGCTGAATGCATTAAAAAGATTTCTTATGTAGAAAGACCAGACTATTCCACAAAAGTTACTTAGGAGACACTTTGTAATTCATACAGTAGTTAACAAGGGCGCTTTACGTTTCCTAACAATAGGTATTTTTTTAGTATTTTCACTGGGGGGTTTAAAGAAAACTTTCCATAATAAACCTAAGCCGCATTACAGGGGCTTGGCCACAGGAAAGAAATCATTCCAAAGGGCATAGGAATCAAAATCTGTTATTATCAAAATTCAATGATCCGGGTTGATATAGAAAGCTCTAGTTTCCACTTCTCTTCTTTTATTAACTCCTTTCAAATGAGGTCTCGCTTAATGGGTCTTTACATTTAAAATTTTCAGCCCCCCATAAAATCTCATGTTGGTGAAATGGCCAAACTTGTAACAGTGACTAAAAAGTGCACTTCTATTTCCTAGAAAGGTGTCCCGAGTTCCATCCCTCCATATTTATCCATCATAAGCTAAACGGAGTGTATCCATACTTTTACTCACACTTTACATAAATATAACATTGGAAAGGCTTAATCCAGCTCATAAATTAATGATAACTACTAAAAGTATAAGGGATCATTGAGGCTTTTCCTGTACCGGATGGAGGAAAATGAAACATTCCTTTACGTAACTCTTCTTCAACAAAGAGTGTAGATCTCACATAAATGAGAAGAAGAACACCCAAAATTAAAATATTAGAAAAAAGTGGAACCAATATGAAAATCTTGAACACGTTCGAGAGCCCCAAATTAAATAAGTTTTGGGCAAAAAGTAAACCTGTTGATGCCCTTCATTCTTTTTGATTTTTCAGTTAAATAAAGATAAAAAAGATGTGCTGTGCTACTATGTGTAAGATATAGAGAGCATCTCATAATTTCTTACAAAATTCAGAAATTTTCTGGATAATCGCTTTCCAGGTCGGTGGATAGACCGCACAGGTCTACCTCACCTCGACCTGACATACAGGTTTTCATCCTCTGGAGTTTCATTAAAGATCAAGTGTATTTCTACAAATATAGAGAATCCTGATATCCTGCATACCCAAAATCCAAATTTATGTTTCCTTTTCAGAAGTTACGCCAAATGCTTGAAATGAGTTTGGCGAGAAATTGATTTCAGCATCAATGGAATTGATCATTTTAACAGAGAACTATTCTGGCGCTGACAACGATTGACTTTATTAGTGCGACAATACGCGAACCAGACTTTAATTAAGTATACTGATAAGCGCAACAGTCATTTCAATTAAAACCCTAAAACATGTCTATGTGTAGGGGAGAGTGGGGTAATTCTGCGCAGTGGGTAATAGTGCGCATCACTGTTTGAGACAAAACGGACATAGTAATCCGATGTCTGATAAGTGCTGCACCTAGCGGTTGCTATGCGAACTACTAGACAACAACACCCGGCGCGCCACTGGCAGTTGTTAATGAGTGAGAGTGAAAGAAGTGTTTATCGTGATTTTCTTATAATTTTCTCTCATCAGGAAATAAGAAGGTAAGCCTACATCATTTCTCCAATCTAAATAATCTGTACATAGTCTTAAACTACGTTAATTTACGCGTGTTTCGGTATATGATTGGTCTTTAGATTAGTTCAGTTTGCATATTTTAGGTTAGTTTATTCGCACATGGTCGCAGTCGGGTAATGGTACGCGTTTGCGCGCATGATTCCCCCTCACACGCTTATATACAAAGGTTTGCCTAATCTTTGTTTTTTCGTGGTTTTGTTCTCAGATGCCGAGAAATTACATTCGAAAGGGTGATCGCCTAAAGTACTCGCCAGATGACCTAAAAAATGCTTTGCGGGCTGTCAAAGAAGAGAAAAGGAAAATCAGAGAAGTCGGAAGAAGTTTCAACATTCCAGAGGCGACCTTACGAAAATACCTTGCCGTTCAGGAACCAATAGGCCTAAGAGAACGTCAATCTTCGATTAGGTCGGAAAACTATTTTCCCGGCAGAGACGGAAGCTGAACTTAGTGAATTTGTTTTGCTGCTAAGTAGTCTTTTTTTATGGTTTAACACCCAAAGAGCTTCGCCGAATTGCCTACAGAATTTGCTGAAGACAATGGTCTTAAGCACTCTTTCAACAAAGAAACTTGTCTGGCAGGCAAAGACTGGTTATATAGCTACTTGAAACGCAACACAAACCTGAAGTTACGCCAGCCTGAAAACACAAGTCTTAACAGAATTTCAGCGTTCAATGAGCAAGAGGTTAAGATTTTTTTTTTGATAACTTGAAAGCAGTGATACATAAATTTGAAATAGACCCCCACCGTACGTACAATCAGGACGAAAACCGGTATAAACAACCGTCCAAAAGAAGTGCCCAAAAGTGTTGGCACTAAAGGGTGCTAAAAGAGTAGGTGGGGCTACTTCAGGGGAAAGGGGAAGAACAATCACAGCAGTTTTTTGTGTAAGTGTGGTGGCCACTACATCCCACCAATGCTGATATATCCACGCAAAAGAATGACCCCCAACCTTCAAGTGAATGGACCACATGGTGCACTTTACTGCCTCTCTAACAACGGCTGGACAAACTCGGAGCTGTTTTTGGAGTGGCTAGCTCACTTTAAAAAACACTCACACCCTACACACCGAGGATCCTGTTTCTTCTAATCCTGGACAATCACAACAGTCATATATCCATACCGGCCTACAAGTTTTGCAAAGACAGCAACATTCATATGATATCTTTGCCCCCTCACACGTCCCATCGGCTTCAGCCACTGGACCTGACTTTTTTCGGTCCATTGAAAAACGCCTTGTATAGAGAATATGATCTTCATCTAATGCGATCCGGTCATGAGAAGATAACCGAGTATGATGTTGCGGACTCCTTAATCAAGCTTTTTATAAAGGTAGCTACCATGTCTAATGCTTGCGTCAGGCTTCCGTTCTGCTGGGATTTTCCCTTTCAACCCTGATAAGTTTTTTTGACAACGGAATGGCTGAAATGCGCGACTTGCCTATCCCTCCAGTAGAAGGAGTTCCAGAGCATGAAATGCCTACACCAAACTAGGATCACTGTTTGTCCAGAAAAAAACACTCCCTTCCACAAGTCAAGTGTCAACACCATCAACTTTCGGAAGTCCTCAGTCAACTGCAATTGCACCAAGTCTTTTTGATGATCCGTTACCGTGCACATCGACCAAAGCTTTCCAACTCCTTTCTGGCATACGCCTCCTTTCTTGAGTTCAAAATAAGAAGGTTTATAAGCCTGCAAATCAGAAAAAACCCAGGGAAAAACAACATTCAGAAATTCTAACTAGCACTCCAGTTAAAATAAAACTAGAAGCTAATGCAGAAAAGAAAAAACTAAAAGAAGAACTGGAAAAAAAAAAGAGACTGACCCAAAAAAAACCAGAAAGTTGTTCAAAGTTTAGCTTTGTCTCCTAAACTTAATAAAAGCATGGGCCTACTGCCAGCAGTAAGGTAAAAAGACCAAAGTTAGGCCTTATCACAAACTAGAGAAAAGCGTTTGGGACACATCAGATGAAATCAGACATAGACCCTTCAGCCATCTGCAATGATGACGAGTTTGACGATGTAGACAGAAGTGTAATCGATCTAGACGCAGTTGAGGGGGCGCCCAATGAGTTGTGTGGTTTTTTGTGGAGATCATGGAAAAGACAGGGAACTGTGGTACAGATGTATATTGTGCGGAAAGTGGTATCACGCAGCATGCACAATGAAAGAATCAGCTAAAGACTTTATTTGCGAATTCTGTAAATACTAAAATAATTTTTATCCTCTTTGTTTAAAAAATTATCTCTTTCATATTAAAAATATCTCTTTGTAACCAAAAACATTTTATATAACCATTTTATACTTTATTCACTATAATGTTTTACTTACACACTGTATAATAAAGTGTTTACTATAAATGGTGACTTTTATTTCCACATTCCGATATGTGCTCAAAACGCGCACCATTACCCAAACCCACTGCGTACCATTACCCTACGTTCGGGCAATTGTGCGCTCTTGCATACTCTTAGAAAAAAATAAATGTACATAGTTTGCCTTAGGGTATTTTTATTTTCAAAAAAACACCAGTGTATAGTATGATAACCACTTCAACTTTTGGTGTAACGGATGACACAAAATAAGCCATTAAAAAAAATATGAAAAATATTTTCCCTTAGGTGCGCACAATTCCCCCACTCTCCCCTAGTGCTTTTTATACAAACACTTTCTACAATACATTTGATATGCTGTTACATATACAAATTAAATACTATGCAAAGAGCAGTGAACACGGAGAGAATTTTTGAATGTACTGTTGTTACAGTACTGTGTTGACTATAATCTATGAACGGATATCAAACAAAGGGTTGTTTTTGTCTTTGCTGCCCGACCTGGTCTAAACATGCGCCATCTACATCTCCTAGTCGACTGGGACTAGTAATTACGACGAATTTGGACCATCATTGTTTTTTATTCTTGATTACAGGTAAGTCAGGTTGGTACAGAAGTCAGCAGTGAGCAGTGGCGATCGCTGCCAAGCCACTCACCGGCCGTTGTCATTTGGAGATGACCTCGCAGGAGATTCGAATCCTTCGTTGACTGCTTCTCCTACCATCCTCTTCAATACCACCGTACCTGACAACGCGCATGTCACGTCGTTCTTGACGGTTTTGTGTATATGAACAGTTTGGGAATTTTAACAACGGAGATTGGGCTGTCAGTTCATAATTTAAGATGTCTATCAAGGCCCAAAGTGAGTGCAGATCTTCATTTGATGGCAAGGGTAAAGGTGATATATGCACGTAAGGTGATTCGGTTTCTAAACCAGCATCTTATTTTGATCGGTCTTGGTCGTTCTTTTGATGCAACAGTTTCTGATGTATGACTTGAACAAATATATTTCTCAGATGGTCAAGAGTTTTTGAATTTGTGATTGAGAGCTGGCCTTCCGGAAAAAAGCAGTGAATGAATCTACTACTCGTATAATCTTCAGTGGATATATATAGATATATTATGACAAAATTTTAACTATCCATGGCATGACCTTGAATAAATTACGAAGTAGCAATATATTTTGCTCTTCATTTGTCACAAAATTATAAAAAAAACTGTAACAGACCATCAACCACAACCTCTATTATATCGATTAAGCCTACAATTAATTGACTACAGTCCTTCAGGTATTCGCTGACTTACATATCTATGACGACCCGTATGTTTGATTGCGTTAAAATGGTGACAAAATATGTTGCACTATTTGGCTTTCCTAAAAAAATAAATGCTTTACTATATTACATTGCAGTTTTCTGTAATTTGAGAATGCAAAGTATGTACCATAATTAACGGGTTTCCTGCAAATTAGAACATAAATTCACTAATTACTTGCTTAATGAGACACATTCACATAAAGCGTGTTCACATAAAGCACATTGTAAGCGTGCTTGAATCTTCAAAGAGATCACTTGATGCCACTTAGGATTGTCATTTGTCTGAAGACAAGTATCAAGAGTTCAGGAGTTTTATAATTTTCTATGATCTTAGAAAACTGCATGAAATCAGTTTAAGAGATTTTTTACAAGAGGCCGATCCCCTGTATAGTCTTATTCTGACCCTCTTCGTAGGTCACCGACCTCTGCGAGGATATTATCAAACAGAATAAGGGGAAGAATTTGCACAGTACAAAGTTGACAGTACTGATAAAATAAAAACGTGCAAAGGCACAGACAGGATTCGAACCCGCGATATCTCTTTCAAGTTGGACTCAAAATCCGACACCATAGACGCGCTCTACCATCGCTCTCCCTATGTATTTAAGTGTTTATGAAGTGGAATAATAATAGATTAACACTAAAGTAACGTACCAAAGTACTACGTTCCAGGTATTGTGTTATCTACGTTCCAGGTATTATGTTATCTGCGTCCCGTATCTCCAAAAGACTGGTAAGTATCAACACGTTCCGGTCGAAGTATCTCGTGCGTGTTTGAATATTCATGTTTGATCTTGCAGGGGCGTGATGTAGAGGGAGGCTTGTTTCAGATCCAGCTGTAAACTGCTAATTGTCAATTGTTGGCGGTAAGGGTACCACGTGACCCGCTCCATGCCAGCTCAGCTTTAATGAGGACCCACTTGAGTGGAGACAAGTCGTACCCTTTGTCCATGTGCACGCACCCCCCAACCCGCCCCCACATCACCCCCCACGCCACCTCCTCTATCTCAAATTATCTCTTTCGCTTCATACCGACCCGGGAGCATCTTTTGTCTTTCATTTTTATAAAATAACTCCAGCTTTATAATACCCGCATCAGTCGTGATTTATAAGAGAATTTTTATGTAATTTGTCACCTGAGTAAATTTCCGGATGGTTTTGTTGTAGAAGCAAAAATAAATGGGATTTGTGCTTGGTTTGTAAAAAAAGTTACCGTCTAAAACTGAATAATTTTTGGCCAGTAATTAATCATGCAACCCCATGCACAAAGAAATATATAAAAATGAATACTCAATATAAAATAACATAGAATAGTTGAACAATTTCGAGTATGGCTTATACTGCTATGTTGTCTATACCGGGTATCTTAAAAGACCCTTCCCCATATTAATCTTCTTATGAATAGAGATGAAGCGATTACGTATGGATATCTGAGGAATTTTTTATATATGAATATTTTGGACCCTCCAATTGGGGTAGTTTGGGAGTGTCGAAATTTTTAAATAGAAATCTCAAGCAAGTGACGCTTTATTTTAAAGGCATTACAAAAAGGAGAAGAATGACAAAAACTAGAGGTATCCAATGTTACTCTATCAGATTTAGTGGCTAATTAGATTTAGTGGCGGTTTTATAACATCCCATTACTTGTATGAACATGGCCTAAAGTTAATCACTTGATCTCTATACATAAGAAAGTTAATGGGGAGGGAGTTGGGGTGGTGGGTGGGACGTATAAGACACTGTATATGCTTACCTAATGCAACATATTACGCCATTAGGTTTTCACGGTTAATCACGTGGCTTTCATTATCACACTAGTGCAGTGAGTCACGACCAGGAGTTATATCCAGGAGGTGATTTGGAAGTTGGGTTAGAATGAGTGTTAGGCGCCGCGAACACCTTTCCTGTAGGTGTTGGTTTTTAAACGGTTGCCCGGAAGCTGTTTTGAATTTTAAAATTAAAAATTTGGTTTTTAGGTTGCATCAAGCACAAATTTTAATAAAATAACTTTTTTAATCATATCTTCTTAACTACGATGATTAAATGAAGGAATAAATTACAATATATATAACTAGTTGTAATGAATTTTGAAACTGAAGAGAGAGAGAAAAATGTAAACCATGACGTATTCTGGACAAGTTTATAGAAATAAATTCAGACCACTTTGTAACAAATAGAATTATTTCAAATTAGTTAAAATAAATAACTTGATATGTGTACTGTTGATCATATGATACTAAAATATGCGAGAAATTATAGTTATATAATTAATTGAAAATTACGTAAATTATAAAAATAATTAAGAAATGATAGTACAAATGCATTCTTAAATACTTTAGTTCACCGATACGTATACTTTTTTATTAGAATAAATTATTAAAAACTATTTAATTGTAACAAATTATGTCATTCCATCGTTCAATTCATATATTGAATAAAGCTGCATATATTAAAGTATATGGAGGGAAACCCATATGAAGAACGTAGAAAGGTGCACTAAGGATAGATATAATGCTGGTCAATGGGGGACCACGTGGGCATTCTTATGGGATTTATATTATGTGTATATATGAATAGCAGTGAATAGCATGTAATAAACCCCTTCAATTGATCATTTTGAGTAATTGGTTTCAATGTGACTGTTACTTCTACAGTAGTGATCACGGACTGTCAATGTCTGTTTCTTTCTCTGCCTTATTCATTCATAGTTGTTTGTCTAGAAAAACCGGTGTGATCTCTGGTTTTCTGTTTTAACAATCGTGTTTGCGATATAGGGCTTTTGTGAGGCGATCACCGGAGGCTCTCGAAATCAGACTGACAGCTCTCTCATTTGTAGTTGCCACGTAAAGTAGCTTCTGATTCAACTGTAATAGCATTTCTTTTTAGTTTAAACAATCTTTCTGAATGTCTCGAAGTGACGTCTTTTTCTTAGAAAAAATATCACATTATAACATCGAAATTACATAATGTTTTATGTAATTTCGATGTTATAATGTAATGTAATTTATGTAAAATCGTTAGAGCAGCATTTTTCTGGACAGTGATGCAAAAAATCACTGAACAATGGCGAGTGTCCGAAAAAATCCTGTTTTCTTGACAATTATTCCATCGTCAAGAGAAAATTAGAACAGTTTCAGATAGTGAAACCTATTCAAAATTATGTTATATTCAGCTCATAATTATTTCAAGAGTCAATTCTATTTTATTCTCCGGTGACTAAGAATAATCTAACGATCTGGAGTTTTAGCCCATTTGAAAAATATAAAACGTCAATACGCTGATGGCTTTATTTTGGGTCGTACAATGATAAGAAATGCATTATTTTAAATATACTTTTTGAAATTTTAAAGGACGAAAAACAAAAACGTTTGCACATTTTATGCATAACCAGTAAAAATATTAAAAAATAAAAACATGTTTGGATGCACTTTAAACATGTTTTTAAAATGAGGGATTTCCCATAATTCTACGACAAAAAATAATAAGGTCGTAAGTGTTTGAAATTTTGCATTGTTCCAATGAGGCAGAAAACAAAATGGCCGCTAGTGTAGCCGGCTCTTATCACATCAAACATATCCTATGTATTGTATTTAATATAGTTAAGGAGAGGGAAAATATGTTTCATACTTGAAAAAATAAATTATACTGTATAAATCGTACAATTAATACAATATTGTATAACTGTTATTATTATTTTAGATCAACACTAGCTGTTTCCCGCGGCTTCGCACGCGTCTCTTAAGCTTTGCCCGTATATTTCTCTTGCCTTCAAATAGTGTTTGGATATTTTAATATACGTAACTACTGTGTTGTAATTGCAGTTTTATAATGTGCAGGCGCTTTGATAACTTTTATATCTTGCAGTACAGCCTGGTGGTTAGTTACATCAATGGGCATTGCGTATAAACCTTCTACATAAGAAAAATACAAATTTTCATAGTGATCGGTCCAATAGTTTCTGAGTCTATAAAGGACAAAACACACAAACATTCATTTTTATATATTATGATTGCAGAAACAGTTTAAACAAAATTTGTCGTTTCTCTTAAGCTTACTCTATGCTTTTTAAAACTATAAGTGTAAAGAAATTTATATATAAATATATTTTTTTGTCGCATTATATGGACACATGGATGTTCGAGATTAAGACCACAAACTTTTAACGATTGGCCTTGTGACTTATTTACAGTCATGGCGAATGCAAGACGGATCAGAAATTGAAGTCGTTTTAAATTGAATATGGCATGTCGGTTGGGATCATCGGGATACTCGGAATGACAACTTCCTCACCTTTGAATTTTCCTTTGAGTATTGTGGCGTAAATAAAATTGTTCATCAATTTACTTACCACCAAATGTGTTCCGTTGCACAGTTTTGGCTGGTTTAAGTTTTTAAGCATGATTACAACAACCAAACTTTAGTTGTAAATTGTGCTGTGGTAAGCCAGGTACATCCAAGGAGTTTAAAAATTCAATTGGATAGTTGGTGGCATCACCTTCATTTGCTACACAGTCAATAGATTTGATAGAATGCAGTGTACCAATGATCTCATTCTGAACTATGTAGTTTAAGTCATCTACATCTTTATTCTTAGCTACCACAATTGCTCGCTCACTCAACCATTCATTATTTTTGAGGTTAGTAATGATGTTTGGGAATACTTTGTTAATGAGTTTCGTCTTTCGATGAGACAAAGTTATAGAAATTCGGAGGAAATGAAATCAATTCCGCTCGATTCGTCGACAGGTACTCGACGATTACCGATAGTCAGCAATTGCTCAGAGAAATCTTCAGCAGATGTATCGTTCAACAATGCAACTCTCATGTTTGTTGTCAGCTGAAGTTTCTTAACATAGATTCGATGATTTGAGGCAAGCGTTTTATCTCGTCGGCAGCAGTCGATCTGGGAATTACTGGCAATGTTTGGCGGAAATCGCCAGGCAGTAAAATCATTGAGCCTCCAAAACATCTCGAGTCATTACGTAGATCTTGCAATGTTCGGTAGAGTGCTTCCAATGCACGTTTTATGCGCGATTGTGCATTCGTCCCAGATGATGATCTTCGATTCTGATAAAACTTTGGCCATAGCGGAGTGCCATATTGCATGTTGGTTTTTCAATATATTTCCAGATTTAAACGGCAATTTTAATGCAGAATGTGTCGTACGACATCCTTTTAGTAATGTGGCTGCTATTCCAGAAGAAGCAACTGTAAAACCGCAGTGTTGGATCTTGCACGAACAGTGGCTAAAATTACTGACATGAGGAATGTCTTACCAGTTCCACCAGGGGCATCCAGGAAATAGAAACCACCATTTCCATCATCAGTTGCCTTCATTAATGTATCATAAACTTCCATTTGTTGGGGATTCATCTGGGGGGTACATTCGTTTGAACTTCTAAATCTAATTCCTGGTGATCATATTTTACGTTTCCGTTCCAATTCTCGATTAAATGTGTCATTCATTTCACAATTTGGCACTGGCATTCCTAACCTGACTAATAAACTACCGCATATCAGATAGCACATGTCTTCAATCAAAAAGCAAGGCCCTATTATGTATCTCCTAATTCATTTCAAGATTGGGATTTCTTGAATTGACACGAATTTGATGTAAAATATCTTCTGGCCATATTATCTTTGTATTTGTGCCATAGGTTAGATGGGGTTCGATGGAAAGCATGTCGAAATGATGATAGCAAATAATGTAATCTGACTTGGAGATGCAGAGATAATTGCTTTCAATTGTAAAAAATTAAAATTTGAATTGTATTATCTGGATAGTAAAGTCTATGTTTCACAGTGATTGCAGAAACAGTTGAAACAAAATTTGCTGTTTTCTCTTAAGCTTTCAAAACTATAAGTTTAAAGAAATGTAAAATAGTAATTAAATGATATAAACATATGTTTCTTTTGTCGCATTATACATGTTTTACAAAGAACAGCTGATTAAAAATTTGAAAAGACTCTTTCACTTAATAACATATGTTTGCTGCAATGCATTTCTTACGGGTATTTCTGTAACCAGTGGGGCGGAAATCCTGAATCGGGAAAGGGATAAAAAGTATCCTATAACCTTCTACAGATCAAGACGAACAAATTAAAAAAAAAAATTAGGCGAATTCCGTCCAGCCGTTTGTGAGTGATGCTGTTACACACGAACAGTTTCATTTTTATATATATATATAGATTTGTGATTATAAAGTTATATACATGATTCTGTTAAATGTTGAATTAATGTAATCACTAAAGAAGAGTTTTCTTTGATACTGATCAATAAATACTACATCAGTACCTGTCGCAGTAAGCCTATAAAACAGTACATCACAGTTCTCTTGATGACTTCAACGCCTGGAAACGATGATATCTTGGAACACAAAGGGAGATTGGCTGACTGTCATATCATCTGTGTACGCGTGACTGAGTTCATTTCCAAACTATATCTCAAAGCCCGAAAACGTTAATACGATGATTAATAAGATTTGTGATGTGCAACAAACAATTTCTTTGCAGATCCTTGGAAATAATTTAGAAACATTAATACGGTAAATGATTTCAGATATCACAATGCCATGAAAAAGTAGTCAATTCAGGGTGAAAAATTTATAATTTTTGCAAGAAAAATTCAATGATAAAAATAAAAAAACAAACGTACGATTATAAAATGATTTGAAGCACCATATCATTGACGTCTGAAGACAATTATATTACTATGTATTCCTGTTTGTCAGCAATTAATTAAAATAGAAATTACAATCAATAGTCTGTATTCAGAAAATGTCACTCCAATATTTGATTATGATTTAATTCATAATGTTTATACAAGTTTGCTTTCATTTTAGATTTAGATTAGGATGGAGCTGGCAGTGTCAATTCGAATAAAGACTAACCATAAACACGTTGTAAAATTAATATTAAATGGTAATAGAGTAGCCCGCACGAAAGTAGTCCAATGGTGGCTGATGGGTCTAAATCACCCCATTACATCCCGCGCCGACAGTGTTGCCAGTTTAAATGTATGGGAAAGTACTGATCCACCTCAACATCTGTTACAATAATAGACATTCAGTTGTTAAAGTAAACAAGTTTGCATACATTTGATTTCATTCATTTATTCAGAGCGGAAACAGCTGATCAGCAGCGATATGGCAACACCGCCTCAAACGTCATAGGACTATTTTGGTGCGGGCTATTCTAGTTCTCGATAAACAGTTCTCTGATTGACGTGTTGCATAAAACAAAAAAATATTGTCTTATCAAGGTTAAACGGCACTAAGGAGTTTTGATTGCCTCTATAATTCATAACATTAATCGATTCAAATTCTGAGCTCACCCACCTCACGATCCTCTCCGTCTCCGGATGTCTAGTCCACTGAAACCACCTGTAATTCCAATCTCTGGGATCACATGAGGAATTATTGGATAACTATGTTCCTTCAATCTCCAGAGAGCCACTTCTCTTATGAAGCCTCTTTGTTCTTTCCGCCTCTTCAGAGTTATTCTCTTCCTCACGGTCCTGTAGCTTCTATGGCCACTATTTCCATAAATATAAAAAAATACCTCTAAATATTGAGCTCACATGTATTTGAATAGCGTCTTCATAAGTACGGAGTAACTTTTACATAAACGTGATCGGACGTACAGTTTAATATATCTCTAAGGATTTATTGTGGGACCTTCATACTCACTTCTCTTCCATAACTCCCAGAACTGTATGATATGGCTTCTCTTAAGATATGTTGCAGAGAGGCATTACTGAATTCACCAAAATAACTTCGGCTCTTAATCTGTCTCGTACACAAAATCTGCTATGGTTCGAGGGCAAACTGAATATCCGGAAACCATCTCTATGTATGATCTATCAGTTAATCGAGGAACATTTCATCCTGGGACGTGTTTAATATTATTGAATCGACTAACTTAATGAGTATGTACAGCAATGATTAATTATTTCGCTCAATCTAGAGTATTTCATTATTAGTTCTTAAATTAATTAACCCCTTACTTAATATTTAAAACACAGGTGTTTGTCTAACTTTTTTGCGTACTTTAGTTGTACTACATCTGAATGTTAAAAAAAACTATTTACATTTCAGATGGATTAGATTGAAATGGTTGCCCGAGTACTAAAGCTGGCTCAACGGTTTAGAATATTTAAAAATATACTTCTAATTTAACTTAAGAAATAAAGTTTCTGGAGGAAGTGTCTCCACTTAATATTTGTTGAATATTACTATCAATAAACGTTATTTTAAATTGTTTTGTTTGTATAGGCTCCAATACACTTCTGTAAATTTGTTTATTAGGGAGTTCGCTGAAATAATTAAAAATATGCATAGTAATGTGGTTTTTATTGGGGACATAAAAGTGAATATTCTTGATAATAAACCAATTGTGAATGGTTATCTAAACTTTCTTAATAATCATGGTTTCATGTCATTAATAAACACACCTACTACAATTAATTACTGTTACGTGTAAAACTTGTATGCATCCTATTTATGTCAGAAGCAAAAAAAAACATACATTCCTTTAAAAGTGTAAAAGTGTAGTTTTTTTATCATATATAGGTAAGGTATTACAGACCATTGTATTTTGGAACTTGTTTAGAACAATGTGTATAACCAATTACCTAATGTAAAATTGTACAGTAACTAACAAGTCGAATAATTACAATCTTAAAGTCGGTTATAATTTAGTTAAAGAGAAACTGCATGTCGTTAATTGGGAAATAGTCTACAATGATAATAATGTAAATAGTTATTGTAAATTTAATGATATTCTGTTTACAATTGTAGCTTTAAGTTGTAAAAAAGTAAGCAGGGAAAATAAATTACAGAAATCCAAATCACTGAGCCTATGGATGATGACCTTTGATATTTTGAATGGTATTAATAGGCGTAGGAAGTTTTACAAGATTAGTAAACGAAGATTGTATGACACAACATTTGAAAATGATTTCATTAGGTTTTGTACCGATTTAAATCAACAAATCCTAACTCTGGCCACACTACTTGTAAAAGTGGTCAGTCAATTTCCAAAAATGATAATGTTTACAATTGTGTTTATATTCATTGGAAATAAATTCATTCATTAGATTATTTATTCATGTATTCAGTTACATTTTTTTAATAGTTTATTTTCTTTTAATATATTCTGGAATAATAAAAGAGGTCTTTAATTTATCAAACTAAACATTTTTTTGCTCCATATAGATTGATTGCGTATATCAAATTTCTACATTTGTTTGTTAATCATATTTCAATAATAATTCATCTAATTATACAATAGTGTACCTTCCCCAATTTTTTAGCGTTCTCCTAATTTCCCTGTAAATTTCATTGATTTTGAACGATTATATACTTTATAACGACATATTAATAGTTGAATTAGCACTTCCCCTTTACTAGAAGAGGGTGATCCCCTTAAGTGAGGGTAGAGGGAACTGTTCTGACCAGTCAGTCTCTGCAGTAACTGGTTTAAGAGATAATAAGAATATCCAGACTAAGGTCAACAAACCTTCATCTGTAAAAAGTTTGTTGAAATAATGTAATGAAACACTTAGTTTATTTAATGACCTAATTCTTAAACTACAAATACAAATAAACACAATCCATATCTATCCATACTAAAGTAAACAGTGATTTAATTGTCACATATTGTTAATATGATTGAGACTGCCCTGGAACTTTTCCAACGTTATGTGTAGCAACAATCACTTAACAATGGAAAATGTTCTTATCATAGTGGTATCATTTCAAACCATTCATACTTGAAATCTAAAGAAATATATTGGAGCTCTATTATTATCTAGAAAGATGCGTGTAGGACTAGGTAGCTGATTACTTGTCAACGGGAGACTATTGAACACGTGGTCAACGGAAGGCCACCAGTGTTGGATAGATCACTTATCTACGGAAGGCTGCCAGTGTTGGATAGATCATGGGTCTACGAAAGGCTACCAGTGTTGGATAGATCACTTGTCTACGAAAGGCTATCAGTGTTGGATAGATCATGGGTCCACGAAAGGCTACCAATGTTGGATAGATCATGGGTCTACGAAAGACTTCCAGTGTTGGATAGATCATGGGTCTACGAATGGCTTCCAGTTTTGGATAGAACACTTGTTTACGGAAGGCTGCCAGTGTTGGATAGATTATGGGCCTACGAAAGGCAACCAGTGTTGGATAGATCACTTGTCTACGGAAGGCTTCCAGTGTTGGATAGATCATGGGTCTACGGAAGGCTGCCAGTGTTGGATAGATCATGGGGAAAATTATTGAAAGTTGGTCTCCACCTAGGTGTTCATGGTTTAGAGCATTTGAAATGTTAAAAAGTAACGATAAATAAATTAACAATCTATCTTGAATAATAACCAACACCTTGTTGTATTGCAGTTTTTTTTTGTAACCATTATCAAAAAGAACGGTGCGGTGGCAAAAAGATATAGAGGAAAGATGACCATTGATACAACCATGACTACTCAGCTCTTACGGACATTATATGATTCCGTGCAGTATTCGCAACTCTGGTTCTACCTTCTACAGTTCGTATAGCCTACTGCCCCGAGGATAACATTTAACACATCATTAGATATCATTTAACCCCACAGCATGCAACGATTCGTGTTCTGTGCCAAGGGAATGCTCAGTACGATAACACTTTATCTCAATTGTAAGTCTGAGATGGACCCTGTTTTAACGGTTAGCAAAATATACACTAAAAACATTCTATTACTGATCACAAGAACTTCATTTATCACATAATGTCAACAGAACTCAGGTTGTTGTTCTTTTTCAAAACATATCGGGTTTACGGAGTTCCTTATCGTTATCTCCTCTTGTAGTATGTGTTCTTAATGGAAGGCATGTGATTCCGACATGAATGAATGAAAATACTTCCGACCAGGATTCAAAGAAAAGCATAGTTATCCTTGGCTGTCGAGGCTTACAGTTTGGCCTCCACCGAATTCCAAACTGTGAAGAGCTCTCATAGCTACTCAGTAAAAAATGGTTCCCCATCGCCACGAGGGCATTCCAGGCGCAAAGAATTCGTTTCTTTCTCGATCTGTTTGGAACAGAAACTGCTATACATATCTATGATGATGATTGATATAGTTAACAGTCAATCGCTTATTACGGAGTCAAAATACATTTATATGTATAGCAAACTTTGATTCAAACAATTGTTTATTGTTTTTTCTGAAAGTTAAATTTTATTTAAATAAAAAGTTGCATCATCAACATCCAGCACGTTTTGCCAATGTGGTAATAATGAATATCATTACTACAGACCAGGAAGAGAATTGTATTTATGACGGATCCTTGAGGGATTCCTTAATTCAATTTTCATTAATTGGAGACATGTTGTAAGTTATGCATTGTCAAACCAGTCGCGCCAGTAACCTGATGTTTATGTCAGCAATATACATGTCTTTGAAATTGGCTATTCTTATGATTTTAGTTAGCAGTATATACGTAAAATCAATAAACAAACGAATACAAAAGATTAATTAATTTATGTACTTTAATGAAAGAATACAGTATTTACAGTATGATAAAAAGTAAAAGTACCTGTATCTCGTAACCAAGGTGTTGTATCCGGCCCTTGATCAAAACACGATCGCGTTTTAGAAAAGAGCATGTTCGCTTCCAGTGATGAAATATATAATATATGAAATATATGTGTAACAGTTGTGACATTCATATAACTGTGGAACGTATTTTCTGTGGTAAACTTTTGATATGAACTAGAATTATTTCATGTTGGCAATTTCCTCCGGACAAGATTATTCTATACAACAAAGCTCCATCAACCACTATGTACTTGTGTTGTTGTGATATGGGTGTTGAATGCCTATTACATATCTCATTACATGAATCAAATAGCGGTAACAGATACGAGTACATACAAAGTTTATGCTTCAATACATCTCCTAAATTATGTTTTTAGTTGCTGTGTAAGCAACTATAAACATTCTCTGGAACAACCATGTTGGGCCAATCATTATGCGGTTGTAATCAAATTTGACAAGAGCGCTGAATGCTTCCTTCAGATTAGACCCATTTTTTTTTTAGATCCTTCAATACGTTTCCATTTTCTATCTAGTTGCTGACTATTAACTTTCAATGCTATAGAAATAGTACATATTCACACTGCAGTAAACAGTGACAGAATATTTACCTTAACTTGTAATTTTTTTAAGACTAGTACAATAACAATTCACTGGCACTTGGGGTTAGGGAATGTATCAGTATATGGTATACATGGGAATGTATAATTTATATTAGCATATCAATACTATATAATGTGTAGTCATATAATAAATGATTATAAATTATATAATCACAATTTTCGATTGTGCCACGATTTACGTTCATTAAACCGATTTCATAGAATTTTTATAGATATGTATTGTTTGGTCCAACTTAAAAGATTCAAAGATTAGATAGTTATTGTGTTGATTACGTAATCTTTTGTTGAGAATTTAAGGTGTCTTTATACATTAAGAGTTTATGTTAAATGCAATAAACTATTCTGTCTAAACAAAGTTTTATCATAGAACAACAATATGTTTAATTGATCCCCAATTATTTTCATTTGGTTTACATTAGTAGTCTTGAAAGCATGGGTAAGCTTGATAGTAACATCACTTCTTATATCAAACTTTTCTGCAACCGTTGTTTAGCACAGATAAAAAAAATATATATAGATAGGAAAATTAGCAATTTTAATACAAATAGGCTATATATTCAAGCAAATGGTATGCAGTGCTTGATTAGTACTGCAATGTTGGTGTAAGAAACAAATTTACTATCTAACTTTGACTACTGTATATTATAATTAATTAGTCTGTTATAAAAACCATCTCAGTCGTCTTTTGGCAGAAGTAGACTTCTCTGTCCTGTGTACCATACCTGTATGTATATATACTTCCTTGATTGGAAAACCAGGCAAAATCAACTATGAAACAAATATGCATAATTAACCACTGGGACAAATGCCAGACAATGCCAGTTTGCGGCTTATATTTATAAAAATCCTGTTTCTCTCATGGCCAACTATATGTTGCAGGATCATATGTTGATACCGTATAGTTTACTTATATTGATAAAATACATAGAAACTAAAAATATTGTGCACGAAATAGCGCTTAATTTAAGTTTAAGGAATAGTTATAATTTAAACTAACACAGTTATTTAAATTAATAATCAATCTTTTTAAATTTGATTGATACAATTTAATTCAAATATATAAGCAATAAAGGATTTTTATATTACTTATTATTTATTGTACTTAAATTTAATCCAATACATAATAATGCATAACTTGTACACAATATTAATCGTATGGTAACCAAACCACAGCGAAGCATGGGCGAAGCATGTTAGTTAGTATTTAATAAACAATAAACTTTATAAATTAACTTAATAAACTTAATAACTTTTAATAAATTTGGTATATATATATATATATATATATATATATATACCAAAAAAGACGTTGGTATTGTGGAGAGGGTTAAATTGATATAAGTAGAGACAGAAGGTGAGTTATAATTGTTTTATTAATCAACCGAGGAGGTTCATACCAGTATGTATAAATATAGTCTAAATAAACTTAATGATTTATACAGGTTGAAGGAAACTAGGGAAATGTATTGCAAGTTATTTACAGTTTATATTTCCTTTGCATTTGTGTCGGAATCTAAAAATGTCTTTGGCAGGTTGTCCCCTGATGTTGGAAAGTTACGCTAAACAACTCTCTGAGCTCAACCAAGTAGGTTTAACTACTTAATAAATACTTGACTTACTTTTTCTATCGTCAGTACGGAACGATAGACAACAAATCTTAAAACCGATGGATCAGAAAACTTTATTTAGTCTTTTTTATTTCTTTAGGACAATAAAAGGAGGAAATCCTCAGTGCACTTAGTCCTAAAAGCTTGTGACGTATGTTTGCTGCTTGGCTAGTGGCCGGATGTTTAGGATGGGTAAGGTAAGGTTGGGTGTAGGAGCCGCTTTCTGTCCAGATCTCATGAGGAGGGATAACGGGTACTATCTCAGTGATTTCACCTTGGAAGGAGGGGAGGCTGGTTCTGTTCCAGTGTTCCAGCTCCTCCAGTCAAAGCGAGAAGGGGAGACTGGGGGAAACAATGCTCCCTCATGTTAAGCTTTAAAAAGCCTTAAACATTAAGCCCCACCCACTCCAACAGCCATCCTCCACAGTAAACTAGATATATCGAAAAACCCTTTTTAACTGATAACTGGAATTTGCAGTTACTGATGTGCCACTCTTGTACATCAACTGGGTTACCCACATTTAAGCAACACATCGGGTTTTGCTGTATCTAGTATATTTTGTACTAGTAGGTAAAGACCAGTACCATGAACCCCCGTGGGGATTATTTGGCCTCAGAACGTAATATATTAAACATATATATATATATATATATATATATATATATATATATGTATAAAGAATTAAATTGGAAAACACATATCACAAAATTAAAACAAAAAATGAATAATGTCTTAAGAATTTTTTATTTTTTAAGAACTATTTGTGACAAAGATCTTTTAAAAATGTTATATTTTTCTTTAATTAACAGTAGATTGGACTATGCATTATCGTGCTGGGGGGAAACATACATTTCAAATCTGAAAACCATCTCTCAGAAGCACTTTATAAGGATGATTTTAAAACGAAATAGAACTGAGTCAAGCTATCCCTTGTTTAAACGACTACAAATCTTGCCATTGAGGTATATGTACGCTTTTAAGGTACTGAAAATATTCTTTATGAGAAGTAAATATTTCAAGCTAAAGAATGAATATAAATTGAGATTACGAAATTCAGAAGTACCTGTGCCAAAGCCATCAAATACTTTTATTACCAAATTTTTTTTTTTTATTTGGCACCACGAATGTTCAATGTATTGCCTTCGAACGTAAGGAATCAAAATTCAACCAAAGTTTTCTCAAAATACCTGAAGGATTGGCTTTTTTTAATAGAAAATATGCTGTTTAAGTTTAACGACTAAAGGAAAGAATTGTTATTACTATGTTTGTTATTGCTTGCTATTGTTAAGTTTGTTATTGTGTGTTATTATTAGGTTTCGTTATTACTTGTTATTGTTATGTTTTGTTATTACTTGTTATTTTACGTTTTGTTATTACTTGATATTATATTGTTATTTGTTATTAGTTTTGTGTACACAGTACTATATGTATTTATAGATATGTTGTTCACCATTCAGTTATGTTATGTGAGATTGTGAGAGTGAGTGGTATTTAATTGTTTAAAAAATGAGTTGCTCATTTCATTTACTAATTTGTTTGTACAGATGCGATGTAAAAATAAAATCAATTTTAATTTGAAATATTAAGGGAATGGCTCCAACGTGCAACATTTATTGTATCAACTTTAATTGTAATTTGTATTGTGGTAATCTGTATGAAAAAGATTCAACACGCGGAGATTTACATCTAAATATATAAAAGTGTATTTAAATTATATAAATCGCTTTCTGTATTTAATTATGTACAGTTTGAAAAGCCGGTTTTATTCAGAAATTTACAATAAATATATCTCCAAACAGGCGATGCCTTGGAGGTTTTCTTTGTTTCTCCTAAATGTGTTTTAACTTTTAATCTATCAGGAAATATGTGTGTGAGTGTGTACGGTATGGATAGGTTAAAAACTGTAGCAGATAATGACATTAGTGAAAATAGTGTGTAGCAAGTATCAGGTCAAGCCCGTGTGCATCCGAGACTCTCAATAGTGTTTACTTATGTTTAATACTATGTAGTAATATATTGTTAACATTATTGTTGGTAATACTGATGTAAATGTTGTAGCTTATTTTGGAGAAATAAAGTTTCTTTCTTTCTTTCTTTCATATAAGTTACATTTTGTAATGTTTTAGAAAGTAAACTCATGGCGCGTTAATTCACAAGTCCACAGGAATTTGGAATTTAAGTATTGATTACTGAAAATGCTATTTAATTTTTGAGCTATCATGGATTTTTTCATTTTATCTACATAAATTACATACAATTATAAAAAACCCAAGATCCTTCTGTATGTCTGTCTGATTGTCCGTCTGTATAACTTTGGTATAAAAGTACTAAAGAATTGAAAATTGGTAAACAGGTCCCTCTCGGTCCAACGAAGATCGCTATTACGTTTGAGATCAAAAGATCAAAATGCAGTCCGTCTGTATGTCTGTCTGGTTGTCCGTCTGTATAACTTTGGTATAAAAGTACTAAAGAATTGAAAATTGGTAAACAGGTCCCTCTCGGTCCAACGAAGATCGCTGTTACGTTTGAGATCAAAAGATCAAAATGCAGTCCGTCTGTATGTCTGTCTGGTTGTCCGTCTGTATAACTTGAAATAAAAGTACTAAAGAATTGAAAATTGGTAAGTAGGTTCATCTTGGTCCAATGAAGATCGCTATTACGTTTGAGATCAAAAGAACAAAATGCAGTCCGTCTGTACGTCTGTCTGGTTGTCCGTCTGTATAACTTGAAATAAAAATACTAAAGAATTGAAAATTGGTAAGTAGGTTCTTCTTGGTCCAATGAAGATCGCTATTACGTTTGAGATCAAAAGAACAAAATGCAGTCCGTCTGTATGTCTGTCTGGTTGTCCGCCTGTATAACTTGAAATAAAAATACTAAAGAATTGAAAATTGGTAAGTAGGTTCTTCTTGGTCCAATGAAGATCGCTATTACGTTTGAGATCAAAAGAACAAAATGCAGTCCGTCTGTATGTCTGTTTGGTTGTCCGTCTGTATAACTTGAAATAAAAGTACTAAAGAATTGAAAATTGGTAAATAGGTCCATCTCGGTCCAACGAAGATCGCTATTACGTTTGAGATCAAAAGATCAAAATGCAGTCCGTCTGTATGTCTGTTTGGTTGTCCGTCTGTATAACTTGAAATAAAAGTACTAAAGAATTGAAAATTGGTAAGTAGGTTCTTCTTGGTCCAACGAAGATCGCTATTACGTTTGAGATCAAAAGATCAAAATGCAGTCCGTCTGTATGTCTGTTTGGTTGTCCGTCTGTATAACTTGAAATAAAAGTACTAAAGAATTGAAAATTGGTAAGTAGGTTCTTCTTGGTCCAATGAAGATCGCTATTACGTTTGAGATCAAAAGAACAAAATGCAGTCCGTCTGTATGTCTGTCTGGTTGTCCGTCTGTATAACTTGAAATAAAAATACTAAAGAATTGAAAATTGGTAAGTAGGTTCTTCTTGGTCCAATGAAGATCGCTATTACGTTTGAGATCAAAAGAACAAAATGCAGTCCGTCTGTATGTCTGTCTGGTTGTCCGTCTGTATAACTTGAAATAAAAATACTAAAGAATTGAAAATTGGTAAGTAGGTTCTTCTTGGTCCAATGAAGATCGCTATTACGTTTGAGATCAAAAGAACAAAATGCAGTCCGTCTGTATGTCTGTCTGGTTGTCCGCCTGTATAACTTGAAATAAAAATACTAAAGAATTGAAAATTGGTAAGTAGGTTCTTCTTGGTCCAATGAAGATCGCTATTACGTTTGAGATCAAAAGAACAAAATGCAGTCCGTCTGTATGTCTGTCTGGTTGTCCGTCTGTATAACTTGAAATAAAAATAATAAAGAATTGAAAATTGGTAAGTAGGTTCTTCTTGATCCAATGCAGATCGCTATTACGTTTGAGATCAACAGATCTAAAAGCAGTCCGTCTGTATGTCTGTCTGGTTGTCCGTCTGTATAACTTGAAAAAAAGTTTGCAAATTGTTAAATACGTTCCTGAAATTGTTAAATTGATTTTAGGGAGACAAAGTTCTGTCGGATACTGCGATACTCCTTTAGAACGGTTTATTATTTTAATATTAATAATTATTTGGTTATTATTTATATTAAGACATTGGTTATTCATCAGGCCAATTAAAAGTACTGAGTCTTGAATGTTACACTAATAAGATGTTTCACAGCTAGCATTGCTTTGATAAATTAACATGGCCCATTACATTTAATTTGTTTTCTAGGTCAGTGGCTATTTCTTTTGATTACGAAGGAATTAAGAAAAAACTGGAAGGCGAGGGTAAATTTACTAATTTGAATTTGGATGATCAAAAATTAGTGTTTATCGTTCGCATTTCTCATTTTGCAGGGTAGATTCAAAGAGAATTAAGGGGGGGGGAGTGAAAAGAGGAGACTTCCTAGAAAATTTGGGGTGTTTAGAAACATACTTTTAATGATACTTGGTAATGTGTTCATGTCAGGTTAAAATTGTTTTAATAACAAAAACAGCTAGAAATACATGTAATGCGAAAATGCGCCAGATGAATGGAATGTTGTCTTTACATACGTCTTTCATAATTACTCCATATCCTTTACAACTGAGGGAAATTACTGGATAAAGCGAGTGTCTAAAACGTTCCATTCTACCCCTTTTACTCTTTAATGTACAACAAATAAGGTGTCCTCATAAAGCTTTGGCAAATGAAACAAATATAAAACATAGGATTCTCCACAATTTTAGGGGTTTTTAATTACCAATGTTTCTGAGGATACCTGATTGTCGTATTTGCGGAATTGGAACGGGTTTTACGGCCACTCTCAATATGTAACACTCAGAATCATCAAAGTTGTTACGTAGAATAATGTCAAACTAAATGATTTTGATTTCCCGAACCGCATAAAAAGTTATCCAAACAGTACCGACAAAAACTAATTATTTGCACGGTGAAGTGTCGCGGCACCCCTAATCCACTACTGATCACAACAGTGTTGAAAAAAGCACCCCAAGGTGACTTT
Source organism: Homalodisca vitripennis (assembly GCF_021130785.1). Classification (NCBI taxonomy): domain Eukaryota; kingdom Metazoa; phylum Arthropoda; class Insecta; order Hemiptera; family Cicadellidae; genus Homalodisca; species Homalodisca vitripennis. The sequence continues at coordinate 11,199,764 of NC_060207.1, read as the reverse complement.
TGGCAGGAGGTTGAGCTTATCTAACCCCGGGTCGGCGCGGCGCGGCGCGGTGGTGCGACAATGGTGAGGTGGTTACGTAAATGAGTCGAGCCGAGAGCCAGGTGGAGGTGATCCCCTCCCCGACAGCCCCTCCCCGTGGGGTGGCACAGTAGTGGCGGGGGCAGCAGGGGAGGTTGGCTCGGGCCGCCGATGGCTCGGAACGTAACGGTTTTGCGTTAGCGATGCACCAGCGCGACATCATTAGACAGTGTATTAGCCGGCAGTGACAGTACTGTGTCGTGGTGATAACTCGATTGTCAGTGCGACCGCCCGACGCTGGACATCAACACGAGGACATCAGTGTACGTACACAGGTAACTGTCGCACTGTCTCACCTGACTAACTTATCAGTAGCATGACGCAGTAATGAGACGAATCAATCAACACCGGTACTTCGTCGTTATCGCGTCCACTCCGTCATAACATAGTACTGAAACGATTCCGTCCAATTTGAAGTTTATTAATTAATTATCAATGTGCTGATCTGTCAATTATTTATTAATTAAGTGTACACTTTTAACATCAATAGTCTACACTTTTTGAAAATCACCTCGAGATCCAAAATCGTAAATGTAGGCCTATATCACTATTGGTCCATTATAATATAAAGTGCACAATTTTTAATATTTACAACTGTATTAATAATCATTTGTTCAATGAAGATGTAAAATAGAAATATTACAAACGGGCGTGATTTAATTGGCCTAAAAATCCCAATTAGTAATAACGGGTTAATTAATGGTTGTAAACTCCTAAAATATGAAACGTACTTTACAAATTGTAACTGGTACTTTAAAAAGTATCGAAAGTTCGCCAAGATCTTAAGTTGAAAAGCAGGGATGTAAGACTTGCAATTTCGGATAAAGGAGGTGGAGGCATTCCTGCTGGCAGTGATAATTGCAAAGTAATTGTAATGTTCCTGTACTTTAAATAATATTTTCCTTTTGCTTGCAACATAAATAGGAAACTGTGAATGAGGAGTACTAGGGTAAAAAATATAATTATTTGAGGTTAAACGGAAGCTTTCCTGGTTAATAAACAATTGCTCCCCCCTCTGTAAATTCACACATGACTGGTGCACCAGCGGCTAACTCTCAAAGTTCTCTTGGCTACTAAAGTAAAATATGACTGCGTCGAATGGCTCTAACCGTAATCCCTTATACGAATATGTAAGTAAGAACATTAGCTCTTTACAGTTTTCTCTACTGTCGCACTTTAACAAATATTGATTCTATGCATAAAAATAATCAGTAATCAAAAAATGAACTGTTAATTACATGTTAAAAATGATATAATTTTGTAAAGTATGTACATTTTTTTATTTTAAAATTCAATAAAATCGTGTTTTAAAGCGGAAGTTTAAAGCATTGCCAATACACATCTTTTTAAGATTGTAATCTAAACTGCAATGTAAAAATATATTCTTAAATATATATTAAATCATTTAGGTGTTTTTTTTTTTTAAATATATCTTCTGCCTTATGCTTATAGGCTTTTAAAGACAAATTACAGAATGCGGTAACCTTTCAAAGATACGCATGAAATAACATAAAATAGTTATAGGTATGTAATTAAGAAATGCGCTATGATACAGTAAGATAATTTAATTATCCACACATTATCACACAATATTCCTACAACCTAGAAATTCTAAAAAACCCCATTTTAATAAAATTTTGAAATGGAATAATGGAATACCCCAGGGATCCCACATAACATTTTATAAATATTCCAGTTAAAGTACAAAGTGATTATTTGTGTTAATTCATTAGAAGTGAGCCATTATAGTGATGCAAATACACAATAAAGACTGCACAAAAGACACTTTAAACTTATTTAAAAAAACAGTAGCATATTTGGTTTTCTAATTTTATATCTCATTGGTCTTAATTTTCGGAATGCGAATTCTTACTTTATTTTAAAATGTCACTAGTAGAATGGAAAACATAATTCCCCTTTCCATCTCACTTTAAAAAAAGAGGAGGGTATAGAAGTCAACCTCTTTGTGTCTTTTGTATGTAGGTCCAACGACCTTTTTCGAAAATACAGATGCAATTTTAATGAATCTTCTTTTAATAGAAGAGGGCCCTGCGGTCTTCCATTCTAATTTTTCTAATGATTGGACCAGTAATTACAATTATTAGATAGGTTGTTAAAAATTATAATTATTACATTTAATTATTTTGGAAGTTCACTTGGAAAAGTCAGAGAAGGAATATAGCAAACTTTGATTACTAAAACTTCAGTAATGATACGAAATATCTTACTTTTCGTGTTTGGTTTCGGGATGACATCTTAGTTGGAGACGTTGTTGAATCTGTCCTAGAGGGGTGTGCAGGATACAGTGTAGAGTTTGGAATTTTCCAAATAAATATAAGTTGCCAAGGAATTTGAAATATTTTATTAGATATATGTCAAATACAAGACTTCATTGAGTCCCAGCAAATTACTAAACGTACATTGTATATATAGTTGAGTGCCTGTGGTTTTCATTACAAAACTCACGTCAACTAAAAAAAGACATAATATGTTATCAGCATTCTTAATAGCGATGCATATAAAAACTAGTGCTTTATGAAACTTCCTGTCCATACAACAGAACTGTAATAAGTTAGGTTTACACTGATAAAGATAATGTGACAAACCTAAACGTACCGTAACGAAAAACCTTTAAGAATACTGTGTAAACTCCTACCCATATATACGATACACATATGCACTTGCGCACAAATACATAAAAAATACGAACATGTTTACTAACAATACGGATAATATTTGCTTACACGTTTCAAGTTGTTAAATTGGAAAATATAAAGCTCAAATGACTTCTTTTAATACACTGTGGTAAATATTAACCATATTACAATTGTCTGTTTAATAACTCAGAGACTCTTGTTTCCTGGTTTCTCTGGAAGTTTATTAAGTAGATCTGGCATAATGTAATTTAATGAATCTTTACAGATGTATTGACAAATTTAGGAGGTTTATACTTTTCCAAGTTTCTAAAAGTATAAACGATTTTTATATTTGTTAGTTTATAAGTTTTAGAATACCCCTATTTATATCAGAGTTACTATAAAAGTATGAGAAACATGACATGGGAAAAAAGCAAGAGTAGTGGGAATATATTTCTGATGTAGCTTTCTGACAATGACCATTAACTCAACTCAGGATCTGCAAGGAACATTCCACTGTTAACATTAACATTCCGAGTCACTTTTGGAAATTAGCCTACTTGTAATCTATACTGGAGCAGAGAGATGGAGTTAATTATTGCAGTCTTCGGTGTTGCTAGGGGATGTTTCTCCGCTATGTCACGGTTCCAGATGGCATCTTCTTTGAGATAAGGATCAGCAGTTTTGAAGAACCCAAGCATATTATTATGGTGAGAAGGAATTTTATCCCATAAATTATGCCTCCTTATTTGCTTCGGATAACACCCTACCCAATTGGAGTACATGCTAATGTATGTCATGTATGCTAAGAAGAGGTTTTATCCCATAGATAATGACTCCTTAATTGCTTATGATGATAAGTTAGAGTACGTGTTAATGTATGTTATGGAGCAGCGAGACAGGGTGGAGTTAATTATTGCAGTCTACAGTGTTGCTAGGGGATGTTTCTCCGTTATGTCACGCTTCCAGATGGCATCTTCTTTGGGAAGGTTCTTATTACCAGTTTCAAAGACCCAAGCATATTATTATGCTGAGAAGGAATTTTATCCCATATTATGCCTCCTTATTTACTTCAGATGACATGCTATCATCTATAGCATGTTGTTGAGTACATGCTATTGTGTTTCATGAAGCAGCGGGACAGGATAGAGTGCCTGATGTTTCTAAATGAACAAATCTCGACACATGGTATAAGTGGTTTTTACGTTTAATGTCACGGTTTTAGGTAAGGGCCTTTTAGAAAGCCTGTTTAACTCAATATAAGTTAACACATATACACCTGTGTTTATTGGCACACTAAACTTCAGGTGACCAGCACCTGAATTTCCAACTGACAGTATACCAAATATTGGGCACTAAGAATTTTTCAAATTTTAAATAATAAAATATTTTAAAATCCTAGTAAAATAATAGTAACAAATACGAATAACTAAAAAATAAAAATACCTCTATTCTGAGAAAGCGAATACCAAAGCCAATACCATACAATTTGAAAGCGACGCCTTATTTTAACTAGCGTAAAGAATCCAGAATTATCAACACACTACTTCAATTAAGCATTGACGTAACAATAAATAAATCAATCAATAAGTAATTTCTGATTAAAACCTTAAAGATTGTTATTTAGTTGAGCTCCAAAACATACATTATTAGGACGAAATAAATAAGAAGTGTTATTGTTATTAACAGACGTAAATATGTAAGAATGTTTCACGAATCTCGCCACTTTGAGCGTTAAAGTTCCCGTTCACTTAATTATGTTAATGAATGAGATAAATTTAAATTTTATCAAGAACTACTGTATTTATTAAGCTAAAAAGATTCTTTGAGGCTTATATAATTATGGTTTTCTCCATTTTCATGAAATAAAGAATTGTTGAAATATAAAACTACATTGTTTATATAAGAAAATCTCCAAAAACCTCCTTGTCTTAATAGAAAATTTCCAACTAAAAACTTATCCTGCGGTATTTACAAATTTAAAAGAAAATATTTAGAAATGTATCACCTGCTGAAATTGAATGACACTACTTCAACGACTTTATTTTGATCTTGGGAATTCAAATTTAGGATAAATGAGTTTTAGAATTACATTAACAGCAAATTAATGATTTCGAAGCCAAGTTATCCACAAAATAATTCAAGTAGCTTGAAAAATTGGTGTATTTGTACCTTGACGTAAACATACTACTGACCCTATTCGCAATTGGAAAAGGAGGGTGTCAACTTTGATACGTTAAGAAAGAAGTAGACGTTCTAAGGGTTAAAGTTTTGTACTGTTCCCCAAATATTACTCAATTACAGTCATGTACGACATCATATATTCAAAATTTGATTAAGAAACAACTGAAGACGTCTAAAATCTAAATAATACAAACGAATACTGGTCACTCCCCAGACGTCCGTGAGAAATATTTCTGGTGTGTTTAGTTTTAAACAAAAGTTGCTGTTATGTCCCCAATTATATTGTTGCACGAACGTGAATTGCTATAATAAATGCCAAAGTCGTAAACCGTGCTATTTAAAAGAGTTAAGCATTACTTTTGTAACAAATTTGAAAACGTTGATTATTAACCCAACTATTTAGTTATACATTTGCGGATTGAAATCTTAATTGAAGACTGATTCTAAATCAAGATGATTACATCTTTCAATGTCTTCGTAGTAATTGAATATTTAATACCATCTTTGAAGCATAGCTGAGTTTTACTAAACCCGATATGTTTTAGAAGAATGTTAAAATGTTTACCAGTTTGAACCTCGGGTGATGGACTGGAATAAGTAAATCGTAACAGTATTCTTATATTTATTTATGCTTCTTATAGTTTTTTATTCCCAGTAATCACAAATAACATTAGATTTTCAGAGCCTATACTTCGATTCAGCCTCTGTTTATCCTAAACTACTTTAAAACTTATATTATTGCCGACCAAAGCAGAAATATAAATCGGCTTTATAATAAACTTAGCTGTAATTAAGATTTTTCATAAAATTACAATATAAGGTACAAAACTAAATAATAAGTCATATAACAATAATTATAAAGATAAAAATGGCATTATAGTGTAGGGTAGTACTCATATTTTAACTGTATAAATTCGTATAGTATGATATTGTCAATACTAAAGGTTTATATACGGTAATAATAAAAAATATGAATTACAAAATGAATTTTTTAAAACACGTAACGGATATAAGATAGTCGTAGAATAAAATTACTCTATATTTTTTATTATGATCTCATATTATGTTAAACAACAGTGTGCTTTCAACGTCTTTTGATTGAAAAGACTACAGAAACTATGTTCATTCTATTATTCTACCGCATCTTTAATATAATGTGAGAACAATAAATATTCTTTGTAGCTATCAGCTCTCTAAAACACACATCACCCAACCATATGTTTTCTTGATTCCCCAGTCACATTAAAGACCAAGTCATTTTACGGTACTCACATGAGATCAGTGCATATTAATGTTTTTATCCTAAAATGCCAAAGTTTTAGAACAGAACGAGGTTAGAATAGGAGAGAGTTATTCCTAGTTAACTAATAAAAAGTTACACTTATGCTAATTTACTTAATATGTTACTTGTAATAAGTAGTGTAACCGTATATTATGATTATTATTGTAACAAATTTTAAAACACACAATATAATTTCATTATTACAAATAAATGTATGGTTTGTTGCCACAAGTTCATTTACATTGAAATCATTAGATCTTTGATATTGGGGTTCTTTATACAATTAAAAAAACAAAACAAAAATAAATAAATACAAAGTGATATCCTTTGGACGAGTATACTTAAAAAGTAATTTTGTATAGCCTGAAATCTTTGCAACTACAGAAATCAAAAGACTATTATTTTGTAGCAAAGGTTATTTATATTTATCAATTAGACACTTGTGTTTATAAAGTGGTCTTTCACTGAATCTTTGTATTGCAATCTATTCCTTAAATTTGTGTATTTAGTCTTATGACTTTTCCACAACACCTATTACCTAATCTAAATAATTTTTAGATTATTTTACATTTTTAAATGACCTTCAGAGTAATAAGTAATAAGTAAAAATGTGAATGATAGAATTAGATTCGAAAATATATTAAACACATTTAAATTAATAAGCACACTTAAAACTAATTTCATAATTACAAAGGCTTATAAAGGTTGATCTTGGTTAAACCCTAAACAAACTAAAGTAATCATGAGAGTAAAATATCAGAATCTAAGTGTAACATACTATATACCGAGTGTAACTTATCAGAGATCACGTATATAACATGCGTCAAGTACGTTTTTCTGACTTAGTTAACTCCTGGAAACCTCGTTATACTCTGCGGAATTTAATGAGATGTGTGAACAGTTGTCTTTGTATCTGGAAATACAATCGTATCATGTCTTTGTGTTTGATCAAAGGCGAATTATTTCGGAAAAGGTAGTAATTTTACTGTATTCACTGCACTGTCACTTGATATTTTCTATGTCCTTACCGTTCGTAAGTATCTTAGGCTGGCCTCGACATAAAAATCTGTTTGATTATTACAAATAGTGTTATTATAAATAGTTACCGTGTTGTAAATAGACTCTTTTCACTTCAGCAAACAGATAAACGGCTTTTTCTGTGCTATCCGACGAAATAAAATGAGTACGTTGATTTAGAAACGTTATCATGCAGGCTAAACTAAATGTTCTCTATTATCTATTAATTAATATCCTCTGTTTTTTGTAACACGATAAAAATCAAATGTTTACGAAATGTTATACAGATCTGAATTTATTGATCGCACATGTTGAGAGGGTGACAGCAAGTTTCTTTAATAATAAGATCAACAAACGGGTAGAAGAAACGGATTCAGTGTGCGGCGTTAAGAACTGTAGCGAACGTTGCTGCATCAACACGGGCAGAAGACCCACAGTTGAGGCGTCAGCTAAATCTGCTAAACAGACCTTCCACACCTTCCGCTTTTCCTTATTTAACAACCTAGTATCATTTTTCAGAGAATATTTTACGATTAGAATTTCTTCGAATTGGAGTCATTCAAGAAAAAGAACTAAATGTTGGACCGGAATTCGACCTAACGATATATCCATATTAATTACACTATTAATCACGTGTAAACACTGACAGATTCAATGCAATGCAAATGTTGAGTTTAGCTCCAGTTTACCTTCCTCTTACGAGCATCATCTGAAATTTGATGCTGTTGCAGACTTGACTCCTGGATCTGAAGTCATGTTCGTCTGAAGGAACATAAACCAGTCGGCGACGAAGACCGAAGAAGCTTGAAACGAAACCCCCGCATCGTTTCGACATCAGAGACGTCAAGACTACACATATAGTGTAATCTAGGTGAAGAGGTGGTCTCATCAGGTGCACAATTGAGTGCACTACGATGACGATCCCAAAGCACGGTGGAGCAAGCGAGTCTTCTATACATAACTTGACTCCTGAATCTGAAGCAATGTTCGTCTGAAGGGATCCAAAAAACAGTCGGCGACAAAGACCGAATAAGCTTGAAACGAAAAAAACCCCCGCATTGTTTCGACATCAGAGACACCCAGACTACAAAACATAGTGCAATCTAGGTGAAGAGGTATTCTCATTGTCACATCAGGTACACAACTGAGTGCACTACGATGACGATCCCAAAGCACGGTGGAGCAAGCGAGTCTTCTATACATAACTTGACTCCTGAATCTGAAGCAATGTTCGTCTGAAGGGATCCAAAAACAGTCGGCGACAAAGACCGAAGAAGCTTGAAACGAAAACCCCCCGCATTGTTTCGACATCAGAGACACCCAGACTACAAAACATAGTGCAATCTAGGTGAAGAGGTATTCTCATTGTCACATCAGGTACACAACTGAGTGCACTACGATGACGATCCCAAAGCACGGTGGAGCAAGCGAGTCTTCTATACATAACTTGACTCCTGAATCTGAAGCAATGTTCGTCTGAAGGGATCCAAAAACAGTCGGCGACAAAGACCGAAGAAGCTTGAAACGAAAACCCCCGCATTGTTTCGACATCAGAGACATCCAGACTACAAAACATAGTGCAATCTAGGTGAAGAGGTATTCTCATTGTCACATCAGGTACACAACTGAGTGCACTACGATGACGATCCCAAAGCACGGTGGAGCAAGCGAGTCTTCTATACATAACTTGACTCCTGAATCTGAAGCAATGTTCGTCTGAAGGAATCCAAAAACAGTCGGCGACAAAGACCGAAGAAGCTTGAAACGAAAACCCCCGCATTGTTTCGACATCAGAGACATCCAGACTACAAAAAATAGTGCAATCTCGATGAAGAGGTATTCTCATTGTCTCATCAGGTGCACATTTGAGGGTCTATTGTTGAAAGCTAACAACTCTGACTTGCTTTAGTTTTTCTTATTTTAACAGTTTCGAGCAATGTGAACGCAACAAGGATGTTCCTGGATTGGAGATTTACTTAACCACTACATAATTTAAAACACCATACCACGTGTCGCGTAACAAGTTTCGCTGAGGTTGCACGTAAATTTCAAATTTATAACTCATTTCATGTCTTGTAGACAGGCAGACAATGTAACAGAAAAAGCTTTTACGTCCCACTGTCTGACAAACGTGAACTTGTGCCGTCCCACTGAGTGATAGGCTTCAACGACGCTAAGCCAAATCCTATTGATCGACATGCACCGTTATAGAATTCATTCATGTCCATGTATAAATAAAGTTTCATTGTAAATGTAAAGTCTACAGATAATATCTTTCTCGACATTTTTTGGGGATATTTAGTGTTACTGTGTCACGTGTTGAAATGTCATGAATGTATTCGGTTTATTAAGATATGTATTTTTATTCTGAGATTTCCTCGTTGCTATTTGGTTATCCTTAAAGGCAAATGTAAAAATGTTTGGTAACTCTCAGACAAATCCAATGAAATAAATTGCACCATCATTGAATTCGATGTTGCCTTTTATAGAAATGAAGTGTCTTGGAAAATTTAAGTCTATAGGTGAATTTGTTCTCGAGATGTCGTCTGGACATACAGATAGAAATGAAATTTTTCAGTTCCTTGAGTGAGATAAGCTTTGCTAACGCACATTCAGCCTGATTTCGATAAATAGCTAAAACTTAGATAGATACAAATAATCTTTTTAAAAACAACAGTAGAACTGCGTAGTATAATAAACGATTATGATACAATATAGTTGCCACATAAGATGTTAAAGTATTACATTTTAATCCAAGTAAAGAGAGACTTCCAGGCAATCATTTTGTTTCATATGCTAAGGTTCCTGAATAGAGAGTACTAAGATCCTTTCTTAAATTGATGCTATTTAATCTGATGAGACAGCTGTGTGCGGACAGAGGACAGTTCCTTCTCAAAGAAAACGGGTTTCTTATGAACTCTCAATGGATTTGTCAGACGGAGCTTTTACATTATTTTTTCTAAATTCACATAAAACATACAGCATGTCGTTCAATAAAATGGTTTTTTTCGATAACATTGAAATGAATATCTCCCAAAAGGAAGGAGAGTAACTTTGAAAATAATGTTTAGTTTATATATTACACTACTTGAAGTTATGTTTATACGGTGAGTCCAAAAGTCAGTACCAAAATATCCAAAAGTTCATCTGTAGCACAGTACTTCACTATGCAATCTAAACTGCCTTCTATCCAATCCAACTTCTCAGTTATTAAGAAAGAACTTAGAACGTTATGAAAGAGTTGGAACGCGAGATTAGCAAGATCCCTTTACACACAGGTGGAGCAATATATAATCAGCTGTGGTACACACACAACGTCATACAAGTCCCTCATCCTTTCCAATGTTATAATGATTTTATTTTTGTTTTCATAAATAGCAGGCTTCTAATAGAGTACGGTATTCATAAACAGTGTAATATAATTTTACTTAAAAGTAACACATATATTAGCACAAAACATTGGCTTAAATGTTTTGTACTTAATACAAAGAATATCCCAATGTTTGAACAAATTGACAGCGTCACATGTCTTACGGTGCAGTATGAATCATATTTTTGAAATGGAGTATTTCCCATAATTCTTCATCAAAAATTATTAGGTCGTAAGGGTTTGAAATTTAGCATTTTGCCAATGTGGCAGATCACAAGATGGCCGCCATTGCAGCCAGACCTTAATTGATTTAAGTTTATAATCAGTTTTGAAAACGTGGTGGCCGTACGGTCTAAAACATCAGACATTCCTGTAGAGTTAGAGCTGACGTCACCGGTTGCTTTTTTACTAGTGTTGTATTTTTCACATCGCATTGTATCGATTCTACCCCTTACTCTGCTTGTCAACATTCCCACACAGATAGTTAGGTTTTGGAGATAGGTCATAGTAAGGCTAAAGAAGATCGGGTCTCACCTTTTTTTGTAGAAAAAAACACCACCTCATTGCTTTTTTCGTGCCTCTAGCAGCGGATCCGTCTTGATGGTTTTTATCTCCTGTAGCTAATTTTTCAATTGATTAAAAATGTGCTTAGAGGTTATGGTGCTAAGAAGCAGTGTAAAACCAAAAATAAACGTATGCTTTTAACTTTTAGGCTACTCAACAACGTTCTCTTACACGTTTCTTTGAATAAGCAACATAAGCAACTGCGCCTTGTGTATAGCTTTAGCTGCAGAAAGTTTATATCTTAAGTAACAATCAAACGTTTTATAATTTAGGACCATGCGCTACTCACAACCTCATACCTCACTAGAACTATAAGGCATATTCCATTTCCGCGGTACGAAGTTTAGTTTATCATATGTGTCATATATTTTTGAGGAAAATTCACAAATATAAGGATGACTGAGTTCAACCACACCTCTTATTTTTTATCAAAACTAATCTACATATGTTTCTTATTATTAATAACGTTAATTAATAACGTAAAACTAGTATATCTTTCCTTCCTCAGGTGTCGTAATATAAAATATAAGAATAAGTATATACGTAAATAGCAAATCATCAAAACATAGTGATGATCATACGATGATCATAGTGATAATCCTCAGGTGTCGTAATATAAAATATAAGAATAAGTATATACTTAAATTAGCAAATCATCAAAACATGGTGGTGATCACGACAGAATCATCATACAACTCTAGTAATACTTCCTACTAAAAATATTTTGATCATGCTTCTCCTGATATTATTATTGAGTCCAGTTACTTTTTTATTTTTCCGCAAAAATTGTTTGTTGCAAGTATGACTTTTGTTGTGTACCTTCTTGATTTATTAAATTTAATACACGTTTTTACGTCATCTCTTATGTTTCGAAATTTGTAAAAGGATACAAACTACAGTTCTTGATGTGTAGTGTTTCAGCTTTCAGCTACCTCCATCAAACACTCTGATACCCGTAATGAGATGTAAACAAAGAATACTTTGTAATTTGTTATTCCAGTTTCAGCAGTTTTACTGGACTTACACTAATCCTAGAACGAATACGGCTGTGAAGTTGAGTTCCATGTCACCTGCATGCGGAGCCGTGCTGAAAACATCAATAAAACAAGCTCAGTTTCATTCACCAATATAAAATACTCCCCCATCCTCCACATTGCGCTCTCAAAGCCACTGGTTTCACCAAGTCGCGCTCCGCCTGTCATTAACAGTAAAAGCGTTCGTAGATCTGAGACCGGTATTATGGCCGAGAATACATTTTCTTAATTGTTTCTGATGATTTGCATATTACTTTACTGTAACGATTTATTGGTCTTGTAGTCTGGAGTACTCATGATCTCAAAGCAGTGTTGCTACTTGGCTAATATTTCAACCTTTAGTAAAGTCTGCTAGACTAGCTAATTTTGTGGGATGTTTTACTGGAAATACTAAACGAGATTTCTGATTAACAGTGTTTTCATATCTGATTTATATATACTAATATTATAAAAATGTAATGATGTCTGCGTGTTCATGAGGGTGTCACTCAATCACGTGAAATTTTAAATGGAGATTCTTAGGATCACTGGTTAAAATCATAGATTACAATAAGACCAAATAGATGGGCTATGCCTATCTTGCCAACATTGGGGCAGGTGAAGCCAGGTCCGCCATGTTCTCGTGGGATAGAAACTCAAAACTACGCTCCGATTAGTGTAAAAATTCAGTTCTCCCGTTTCAATCAACTCGTGATCTACCCTACTTAGAATAAAGAAAATACTTTGAAACTTGGTATGAGTGAATTCAATAAGCTATGGATGCCTGTGGTATCATTCAAATGTTCACAAAATTTAGTTTTGCAATTTAAATAATTAAATAAAGTCGAGAATTATGTTTACAATTTAAAACTTGACATAAAAAAGTTAGTCGGCTGCTACTTTTGCCATTTTTTTGGTCAGGCAAGTTTAAAAACGGTGGAAAATGTTGTTGAATAGTTGAAATTTTCAGAACATATTTTCTTTTTTAATTAGCTCTTATGGTTTGGCCAAAAAGTTATTGTTTGTGAGACGTTAATTTACGAGTGCCGCGACCGTTTGGAGCTCAACGCTCCGTGCGGTCCATGCCGGGGCATCTGTTTCCTCGTATCGTACATTATAGCATATCATAAACAGTGAGTAGAACACGCTTTATTTGTACTTGTTTACAGTAATTACTTCAAATAAAATCACATAAGTTATGTAATTAATGAAGGAATTCAATCTGAGTCAATACTCTAGACAAGTACAACTAAGAGTTTATTTGCTATTTATTGTTTGCATATATACTATAATATGAGCAAAGTTTGTATATGCGGGTAAATTATTAGATGAGGGAAACATGACTTTAAACCTTATAACCCTTCAGCTCAAAATATCCCAAAACACAATATCTAAAGTTTATGTTTACATATTATAACAAAGTGTATAAATGTTTAATAAAATATTTTGTTAAGACTGTAAACATTTATTATACAATTAGTAAGGCAATAAGTAAAATTTATAGATTAATTATAATAAAGTATGGAAAATTACTTAAATGTTGTACGTTTACAAGTAATTGTAACTAATCTGTAATACTCAGTTCAGAAAAGGAGGAAGTTTTAAGTCATATATTATAAATGTTAGTTTATTGACCTTTTTCAATTAAAATTGCGCTAAAAAGAAAGAAAATATAGAAATAGATTTGTTTTTTAGGTGACCATTTCCAACCATGATGACAAACAAAACAAAAGACAAAACCTACAATACAATTGAAAAACTTGAACAGTTTAAAATTCAATGAACCAACTATTGCCCCATGAACGTTACTGTTTTCAAGAGATAATTTCTATGTTTGGTTTTGTGTATTGATTCATTGAATTTCTTTGAAAAATGGTGTAGTCCCAACTTAAAATATTTCTTAGCTATTGCCTTTATAAGAAGTACAAAATGGTCAGTAAGCGGAGTGTATCAGGTCACTACAGTAAGCTCGACAAGGGCGAAGTGAAGAGCGGGGGTGCAAGGCGACGCTCCTCAGTATGGTGACTCACGCCCGCGCCGCCATATTGTTGAGTATTAGCCGCTCCGCAGTGGCTTCACCTGCGAGCACCCCGATGTCCTATCTATTGGTCTTATTGTAATCTATGGTTAAAATATAGCCCTGTTCGTATTTCGAAAATCCCTCCAGGATACGCCCCACTAGTCACTAAAGTTGCGAAAAATCACATATTAATCTCTAAAGTTGAATTACAGCGAACAAATATTATTAATTGGACAAGCCTAATAAACATTGTTTTATGACAGTACAACTGTATGTTTAATTAATTTAATCACTATTTTCAGTTTGCAGAAATGAAAGTTTTTAGTTTTCTATAAACTTGCCTATTGTACACCTTCCTGTCTGGAATCTGACGCTGTCACACGCTTGACTCCTGGAATCTGGAGTCGTGTTCGTCTTTAGAGATCCAAAAACGTCGGCGACAAAGAAGCTCAAAATTGTATATTTATATCGTTTTCACATCAGAGGTACGTAGACTACAAAATCTAGTACTCCTTGTCTCATCAGATGCACAATAGACGATGTTTTATACGCGATCTCTATGCAAGGTAGAGCAATATGTGTTTTTTTTATCTTCTCTTCAGATGAACATGATCTCAAGAGTCAAGTCTGTGATAGCGTCACACTAAAAAGAAGGTGAACTGAAGCTCAACCCACATTCACATCAGTCCTTCCCACTACAGCTACGTTATGTGGCTTATTGTAGTGATTGCAAGAGCTCTCAGCAAAAGAGAATTTTATACTTACTTCTGAATTTTAAATAGCCTGTATTTAATTTTGGACCCTAATAAAGCAGTGCAATAAAAAAATGATATTATTATTGATTTTTCAGCCTGTGACGAGAAACTAATTTATCTAGTTGGGGCTACAGATATAAACTGTCAGAATACATCACTAAAATGTCCATAGTATAAATTAATTTAATGCATATAATTTGGTCCAATCTCGCTGAAACATGGGGAATCTCAATTCTACACATTATTATTCAGTCTGACGCCTAGCTTTATTCACTTTTTTAAAGGGAGACACTGATAATAATTTTGAGAATAATGTAGCACATTATCATTTACAATGATTAATTCTATCTTATATGACAAAATACAGTTAAAGAAATGTGATTTTGGCGTTTACAATGTAAAGTATACCTATATATCAGAGTATAGAAGGACCCCGCAGAGCGTAAGAGGAAGCCCATATACGGACGGATTGTTGATCCGTCTATTTCAAAACGCTAGCTGTTACCCTCTCAACATGTACGCTGTGTGACATCTTAAAAATAAATTGAGCTCTATATAACATTTGGTAAACATTTGATTTTTAAAGTGGTACTCAAAACGGAGGATATTTTGTATATATAATAATTCTTGCATTTCATACTATCACAACTTTGTTATGATTTACTATAAAATATTTTAAAAGCTTTGTGGTCTATGTTGCTATTAATATTCCTCATATTTTGTTCCAGGATAACCAATCAGGGTTTGCTGCATAAAGATACATGGTTTGTGCACACAACATACATTGGTTTGTAAGTATTGTTTAAAATAAATAAATGTATATATTTTTCGTATTTTTAACTGCAAAAGGTGTAATAATATTTTTACATACTATAACGAATACATAATATAATATATATTTTAAAACTTTTAATATTTTTAAGCTAAGATTATAAGTTTTGAAGCTTAAAAATGTTTTAGGCGATGTCCTTTGCAAGGGAGGCCTAATCTAAATTTTACAAGGCGTAACCCGCCTTTGTGGTACGTGGGAGAATGGGGGAAATAGTTTGTTTCCAAAAACCAGAGATCTTTAATTTTATTAGTTTTTTTAGATATTCAAGGTCAGAATTTCAACCCAACACATTGAACGAGGTTTAATTTCACTTCTCGGGTTATAAATAGTAAAATATGAGAAAAAATGTATATTGCTACGATGATGTCCGTCACAGCTTATAAAAGTATACTGGGATCCGTTAATTATTTACAAGACATGTGAAGATGTATGAAATATGTTTCCTTATTTCAGCTTTCTTATTTTGTCAATTTTGACTTCAAGTAATTTTAGTACAATACTTTAGAACCTTTATGAGACGGAATGCCCCTAGATATGAAAGGATTCGATGTCAAAGCAACTTTACAAAATGACAATTGCTGAAATAATATATTTTTACGGGATTTTGCTAAAAGAGCAAAGTTAGTCCATTCTGTATAGCCGAACATTTCACATATGAACACGAAAATTAAGATCAGAAACTGGAACTCTGTCGCTCAAGTTTGGTAAAACAATACTTTTGGTCTGGTTACCGGGCGCGGAGGGGGGGAGGGGTGACAGACAGACCAGCTGTTTTTTGGGTTGAGCAAGAACTATCGGATATCGGCAGGATAGTTGCGTGGCTGCCGTCTGACCGCAGGTTCTTACACGTAGCCTTCACCGTCTGCATCCGTCTCCTTCAGCTTCTGACTCAGCCTCCTTCAGTTATGAAAAAACTAACACATTTGTACCAGTTGTTTAAAGCAGTTTCAAATGATAATAAATTCTCAGAAACGAAAATGAATTCAGTTTGATTGCAGTGTACTGTCTGTCATGTAAATTACTGGCTTTAATGATATGATCAATCAATCCAAAATCTTGTTCAAATTAAATTCATAAATTTATCTTGTTAACGTCATAAATGATATAAATAATTAATACAGTATTTGAGTTTTAAACAACAAGCTATTGTTTTGCAAAATACTGACGATTTTTCGCGTGATATTTAATGTAGTATTTTTAGAGATTTCATGATGTTTCAGCGTTTATATCAATTTAAAGACGACTCCTATAAAGTTATTCGGTTGAACAGCACTAAAAAGATCATATTTAATTTAAGGCCATTACTAAAATTCCATTGTATTTCATTCAGTCTTCAAGATTCAAATAGCTATATTCAAATAATAAAGGATAATGGGTCAGATATTTGAAGCCATATAAAAAAACATTATTTCTAACCGAATAAGAAAGATTAAGTTGCTTATGCATGGTGCTCGGTTTAGTAATTTTAGAAATCTAGAGACTTCAGAAGATATTTTTACTTTAAAGACCAGTGGGGCGGATATTAATTTAAGAGAAAAATGCTGTCTCATTGAGAGCAACCATGAGTTAATTGTAAAAGTTTCACGGATTGAAGTCAATAGTGTATGAGTTTTCATGAGATTCTAATAATAATAAAAAAAATACAGCTAGTGAGGAGTAACCTTAAGGTCGGAGAGCAAATCCATTTAACAAAAAACACCGTGACGGGGTGACAAGTACGAGCAGTTTTTTATTTATTTAGAAAATATTTATTTTTTTGTCAACTTTAGTGTGTAATTTAAAAAATATTTTTTTCAAATAATATGACACATTTCTGGAATGATAGTTTTCTTATATTGCAAAACATTTAATTCAATGACATTTATAACGAAATGATAACGTATACGATTTGGAGTTGAAAATCATCTCTATTAATTTCCGTCAAAAATGTCAACAACTTATACATAATTTCTTAACACAATGAATACCTTTTAGTGAAACCACTTTTGGTAAAATCCGCTTCATTATTTTAATGAATCTTACTATTATATATGATTTTAGAGATTAAATTGTTTCCAACTTCCTTCCTATTTTGATTTAAACCTTGATAAAATCACCTCTAAAACTTGTTTTTTTTTATACGAATGGTGTGACAAACGTAAATAATTATTCACACATATTTAAATTTGAACAAACTGTTACAAAAACCACGACAAACTGTTACAAAAATCACGACAAACTGTTACAAAAATCAAGACAAACTGTTACAAAACCACGACAAATTGTTACAAAAATCATGACAAACTGTTACAAAAACCACGACAAACTGTTGTGATTGAAATGCGATTTCAGTAACAAGTTCTAGACCTACCTTCCATGTTTTATAGGACAATTAGTTGCTTGCACTAAAACCTAATTTTTTAAATAAAAAAGGTTTCCCCAAATGTAAGAGAAAATTATAAGATTGTTTTAAGCGGTAAAACTGCTAAAATCAGTTACTGGGTGTTAAATGGGAACATTTATAATTCTTCCTGTAAATCACTATACCAATCAAAATATTAAGTTTCTGAGTTTAGTTAAAATCAGCCTTGGTATTATTAAAAAGTAATTAAATTTAATATTTGGACACATTATTCGTTTTTGCCATCGACCATATTCTTTGTTTCAATTTAATTGTTCACAATATGATTAAAAAAAAAAACAGAATTACATTTTCTTCATTGTCGTCCAGGTCAAAATTGATTAATCCAATTTTTACCAATGATATTAGATAATAGAATGCACGTGTATTAATAAGTGATTGTCACAAATCCAAGTATTACTGCATATAGTAGAGATTTTAACTATCACAGCGAACGGCTTTGCATGTGTTACTCGTAAATGTCCCACAAATAATTTTACTCATTTAATTTTCAACTGCTTTCTCATTCCTCAGGGATAATTTTGAAGCACTGCTTTCTTAATGGGGGTATTTGGTGATATACCGTGAAGATTGCAACTAATGTATGTTTAAGTAAAATGGTAGTCCAAAATATAAAATGCAATAACTAAACATGTATGTCAACAAAACTTTAGAACAGTATTAGCAGTCACTCGTGGCTTCGCACGCAATTTCTTGTTGGAAACCGGGAAACCATGGCCATACTTATGTCCATTGTAATTTATTCTTGTCTCAGTCTTTTGTGCCATAGTTCATTTTGCCTTGTTTCTCCGATCAAGAGTATATATACACTCGCACATATACAGGTCTGAGAAGCCTACTTCGGTCATAAAAAGTCTACTTTCGGGGCATTTTGTAATTTATTTCCAGTCCAAGATATTTCTGGTGCCACAATTGAGTTTGCGAGTTTGCTTTGTTGACCTGATAAAAAATATGTGTATATATATATACATAAGCAGGTCTGAGAAACCTACGTCTGACAAAAGACAACTGAAATGGATTTTATAACAGTCTTTAATATTTAGAAGTTAGATGGTAACTTATCTTTGATATCTGCATTACAGTACTAACCAAGCACCGCATACTCAATAAGTATGTACTAAAACGTACAGTTAAAAGTATATTTTTCCAAATACTTATAAACACTTCTTATCTAGATAAGCGATCTCAGTAAAAATTGAAATAAGAAGTTTTGTTACTATAAAGCTTTGTTTTCAAGACTAAATTAAAAAATGTATAATAATAGTTGAATTAATAAACATATAGTAGTGCTGACATACAACAATGTTTTCACAGAACTGTTGATTACACGTAACAGGATCTTTCAATTAATAACATCTGTTTGTTGTTATATAACTAATGGTACCAAGATGGAATTTTTCGCAACTTTAGAGACCAGTGGGGCGGAGTCTAGAACGATTTTCGAAATAAGAATAGGCCTATATGTTAACCAGGAACCGTAAGAATGTCTATGTAAATTTCAGTGAAATCGGTCCAGTAGTTTTTACTTGATTGAGTAATCTATTCACGAACTCACAAAGAGACGCCATTAGATGTTTGTATAAAAGTATTTATTGTAAGAGATTATTGTTTAACAAGTGTTAAAAACTCTGATAGGTATATGATTCGAAATTAAAATCAGAAAACAAGAAACTGTTTCTTGTATCAATTAAATTTGTGACTATAATACAACTTTATTTTGAAATCCTAACAAAATCAATAATGTATTTTATATTATCTATTTTATTTTCTATGGTACTTTTGCTTATGTAATCATCAGAAAGTTTTAATTTTTACAGTGGATTTTTGATACCTTTGTTAATAAAAGACTTTGTGGGCTTTCTGAATTATCGGTGGGTGAATATGCAGGCCGTAGAAAATATAATGTACATACTCTTGTGGAACACTCCGTATCTATAAATTTCTAACCAAATCCTGCTTTAACAAATAAGTAAAATTTGAATTGGTTTCGACTGATTTTATAGTTGTAGCAAAGCTACAGAATTGTTGCATTATTTCTATTGTATCAACTACTCAATAGTCATCGTAAGCAAAACATCATATTCCTTTTTTGATCCCGTTTTCAAAATACCGCATATTTCTTCGGTAACGTTGGTAGATTCTTACTTGTTTCATAATCTTGCGTGTAATCTTTAATGTCCACCTAATGATATCATTTCAAAGGGGATTGATAACATTAATCTACATTTCCAGTTAAGATTACTGTTAACATTAAGTAGACGAAAAATGTTTCTACACTTCAATGCTACGTACTAACTATTAACCTCAAATATTTCCTAACTACAATATTATTTTTTCTGTTATATAACAGTAATCAAGATAGATTAACTATGTCTCAAAGTTACAAGTTCACTATTAGACCTCGCTTCTAATAGCTAATGGCTGCCCGGCGTTTTTCATTTCAGGGCTGACTTGCTGCCTAAACGCAAACACTGACATTGTATTTAAACCCCTATATATTATTTAAATCTTATGGCCAGTGCAATGTTATAGTCGGATCATTTAACTTAACCGAATCAGCTAAACGTAACTTTTTCGGTTACTGGTTTCACACACATACCTTACGTCCAGTCGTTATTCCTGCGTAATATTACTATTACTACTTCAACGGGCTTAAACATCCTTTCGTTAACATCAAGATAACGTACAATTATAAATGCGTTAGTTAATAGTAAAGAAACGTTGTTTAAAAATGTTTAACCATGAACTTGACGTTAATAGCCATAGTATGACGTTAATTTAATAATAATACCCTATATTGCGTAGGACAATTGCAAAATTGCATTGTAAGCGTCAAGCAAATAAATATGGTAAATGTCTATATATACGAGATATATGTGTATAAAACAAAGTTGGATTACTTACCCCATTTATAACTCAAGAATGGCTGTACCGATGGTAACGAGCTCTGATTTGTTAAATTCTCTCCATCCCGAATAGTAGAATAACTTTTAAAATATTGTACAATTTCACGGAAAAATCTGGTAAATAGAAAAATAAATGTACTGAGAACAAATGGCAACACCTGTAAAATGTCAGTTCACATCAGTTATTGTTTATAGCACAACCATATGTTTAACTAATTCAACCACTATTTTCAAGTTTTTACATTTATAATCTTAAAAGCGTAGAGTAAGCTTTATAGTAAGACCACATTTTAACCTTTTTTGGAATCGCTGTTGATAAAGATAAGAAAATTAAAATCTTTAGTAAACATATAATTATAAATGTAGATTTTGGCAAATATTAAGTATACAGGGCTTGGTCAGTACTATAATTCAGATATCAAAGACAAAGTTACTGTCTAACTTTTGAACTCGCACCTGCCTGTACAGTATTGCTACCATGGAGACTAGAGACAGCTAATAAAGGTAACGGGATGTCGTATATAGGTAAGTAGGATAATGTAAATATAATTTATATAAATTTCAAGACTATTATGAAACCCATCTTATTCAACACATTATATCTTAGTCTTGTTTTTTGACAGAAGTAGGCTTCTCAGACCTGTATATATATATAGAGATCTGGATTCGAGTTTCGGCGGAGCAACTACTTTTTGTGATTCACTGTTTATTGAAATTAAATTATCCCATTGCCATTTATACAAATTATATATATATATATATATATATATATATATATATATGTATATATATTCATCAAATTTGTATAAGTAGCAATACGATAATTTATCTTCAATAAACAGAGAAACACAAAAAGTAGTTGCTCCGCCGAGACTCGAACCCGAATCTCTCACTTGTCGGGTGATCTGGGGAAGAAGGCAAAATCAACTATTGCACACAGTAAATTCTAAGACCTAAGTAAATTTCAATTGACAAATATACGCTTTTGACACATTTTCTTGACCGCAACAACAAAGCAAACTGAACATTGACATCGGAAAACGAGTATAATTCAGTCGATTCAGTGGTACTCAAACACGAGTAAAGCCTGCAAAATTGCGTGCGAAGATGCGGGTAACTGCTAGTATTTATATAAAGTCTAAAATACAAACATGAAATAATGTTTATTACAATTGTTTAACATACAAGTAGCTAGTCACTCGGACAATCATATATATATATATATATATATATATATATATATATATATATATATATATATATATATATATATATATATATAAATTTCCATCAGTCATATTCTAATCTAGCTACATATTAATAACAGAAATTTAACGATTTTCTAGTGATGATATGCGTATGCTGAGTTATTCATCATATCACTATCTCGTAGAACAGTGATCATCTTGGAAAATGCTACATGTTCCATATATTTGTGCCAGTAATGTGTCTTGGGCATGAGCAAGCATTGATGATTCTCTCATAATCACTTTTAGTTACGAGATAAGAGATTAGATTTTTAAAGGGCTCTGAGATGTAATCTTTAATATTATTTCGTTCGGTAAGTTAGAGATCTAGGTTCGAGTCTTTTCTCAGCCAGCACTTTCAGTTCATAAGTCTATTTTTTTTTTTATATAGCGAACACAGTATAAATTTTTAAGTTTATAAACGTACAGATTATGAAAATACTAGTACGGTACACCTAAAATTTTACTTCGCTGTCCCTTTTGATTAAAACATCGTAATGATTTCGAATTTGGAGTATATTAATAATTTTTTATCCTTCTTAATTACATATTTTTTAATTACATTATATTTGACCACGGACTTTTCGATAATTTTTACAAGTGTAATTTCGCAACAGTTCTTAATATTTTAGTCCAGTTTATATGAATATGAATTCTAAGCACAAGTAAGTAATGTGCGGTTATAAACTTTCTATACATAGCACGTGTTTAACATTACAGTCAGTGGTTACTACTATTAGGTACGCGTGAATTATATCCTTATCCTTATTTAATTCTGGTTAGAATAAACGCCACTTACCATCATCTGTTTGAACTATTCTTCATCTGGACACATCCTCTCTTTAGCTGGTCCTCGATCAATTCTTTCGACCGATCATTTGTATATTGCGAAGAAATCTCTGACATTATAATATACAGTTTTAATGTTGGAGTAAAGTTCGCACAGTTTATTTTAGTTACAAACATAAATATTACAGATACACACATTCCCTCAAAATATTCTCATTTTAAGTGTTTACTTTAGTGAACAATTTATTTTTAATAAAAAAAACCTATTTATCTCAATGCCAAATTTAATCAGATTTGATTGAGGTCTTCCCTTTGGGAAATCCGGGGTTTTGTCTCGCTTAACTTCTCTTTCGTTGTGTTGTGGTACGATATTTCCAACACCACCTATTCTTCTTAAGGACAGTGATGGTTTTGGTACTTCACATTTCTTTCCTTACACACTTGTGAGGTCCAAGCTATGGACTAAATAAATTACGTACATTCAGAGAACTGCCCGTGAACTGAAAGTTCATAACGAACTAATCGGACTGATAGTCACGTTACGTTACAGATAGGAAATACCAACTCTGTATAAGAAAACGCAGCAATTTTGCAGGTATCCTGTGTTCACAGAAATACAATTCAATGGCCATGGCTAGGAATGTTTGATATCCTGTGACCTCAGTGATCAAGGATATAGTGCGACCGTTTAAAGATATACCTTTGGGTGGTGAGAGAACATAATTCAGTATTGAAAATTGTTTTTCTGTAGCTTACTGTGATAGGCTTTATATCCGTGGTTCGGAACACATACGAGCTGAAGTATTTCTTTGGTCACCATTGACCATTAGGCTTAGGTAACGGCAACTGCTAAGAAACCGTAGGTCTTACCTAATAACAATATCTCACTCATTCACTCCACTCATACTCTCTGAGGTATCTCTGGATCTCGACTCGATAATTGAAAAAGGTCGATTTCCAAAGGTCGCGAACGATGGAGACCGGTATCGCCGGGCAGGGCCGCCGCCCGCGAGCACGGGAGCAGGTAGGATCAACTTGTTATAGTCTGCCCTTCCTGCATACTCGGGCAGCATTATGCAATGGTAGAGGTCGGTCGCCCGTTGTTCTCAGTGAAACGCTATCTTGCGGGCAGGAAGAGAGACACCTGATCCAGCGACACTGGTGTCGGATGACCGCAACTCTACCCGCACTCTCATGGTTTCTGGCAGACCAGACGCGCCATGCTGGTGCTAGAGCTGGACTAGTGTTGGCGGGAGCTGCCCTTAGGTGTAATAGCTCTCGATTGGAAAATAAAGTAGCTATAGCCAATGGAATTCGGGGCGTGGCTGTTTCGAGGTCAGATTTTGAGGTTAGGTCAGAATCTGTCTACATGTAACATCTGTAATATCGGTGACTTGATGGTGCTTGGTTGTTTCGAGGTCAGATTTTGAGGTTAGGTCAGAATCTGTCTACATGTAAGATCTGTAATATCCGTGATTTGATGGTGCTTGGTTGTTTCGAGGTCAGATTTTGAGGTTAGGTCAGAATCTGTCTACATGTAAGATCTGTAATATCCGTGATTTGATGGTGCTTGGTTGTTTCGAGGTCAGATTTTGAGGTTAGGTCAGAATCTTTCTACATGTAAGATCTGTAATATCGGTGACTTGATGGTGCTTGGTTGTTTCGAGGTCAGATTTTGAGGTTAGGTCAGAATCTGTCTAAATGTAAGATCTGTAATATCCGTGATTTGATGGTGGTTGGTTGTTTGGAGGTCAGATTATGAGGTTAGGTCAGAATCTGTCTACATGTAAGATCTGTAATATCCGTGATTTGATGGTGGTTGGTTGTTTGGAGATTAGATTTTGAGGTTAGGTCAGAATCTGTCTACATGTAAGATCTATAATATCCGTGATTTGATGGTGGTTGGTTGTTTGGAGATCAGATTTTGAGGTTAGGTCAGAATCTGTCTACATGTAACATCTGTAATCCCTTGTTTGATTCCTACGGAGCTTTATAATAGTGTCCTCATTATAAAGAGTTGAACCGTGGAATTGAAAATAGATTTCAGTGCAAACAAAAACTGCGACTTACAAATCAAATTTTTTATTGTTCATTAACAATACAACACTGCTTGGAACATTGTCATAATCATATACGTATAATATTTATAAAAACTTTATTATATATAATATTATTTATGCATGCCGTTTCAAATATAATCAGATACAAAAGAAAATCATTTAGCATGTCTATTGAAAAATACAATTTATAAACTTACACCGTCAGAGACAAGCCTCCCAAGAATTCCTCCAAGGTCTAACATACTCTGTTCATAATATAATTATTTAGTCTTTTTTAAATATTGAAAGGGTTTCACTAGTTTTTATATAATCTGGTAGAGCATTAAAATATTTTGGCCCAAGATATGTGGTTGTTTTGTAAAGAATTCATGGTGATGCTTTGGAACCATACATTACAAAATCATTATTGTAATCATTACAAAATCTTCACTAGGATCATTTCGTTACTTTTTTTAACCCCTTGGTCGTCATTATGCTATTATTAATTAATTATTAACCTATTATGGAGCTTGATTAGAAAGAACTTACACCTCTCATACATAATCATCTTCATTTATATCTATCTTAAATTGTATACTTAGTGTATTAGTCTCATAGTGCCATTGATAGTTAATTAATATCGAAAAGACTAAATACAATCTGACAATTTAAACCTTAGGTTATAAAATTTTCTCAATCCTAAAGGACTACATCCAGACAATACGTCATTATGGGCTGTATTATAAAGGAAGCCAAAATAATGTAATACAAATAATATCTTATACATTAGTATATGCCAACATGTGCAAATCATATGTAGATATTTGACCATTAAAGGAATATTTGGTGGTCGAATAATTTCACTCAAAAAGATGGGTAATAGCACAAAAAATAAAAATTTAACCTTTTTCTATCCATAATAATTATATTTTTCCACATCTATAGAATAATTTACTATCTAAACTACAATGCTTGAAATAACTAATAAAATATTGGTGTTGTCACACAAATTGTTGGCCGTACAATAGTAACAGTATTTGAATTTGAAAAACGATATAAACATAATTTAAATCCAATGTGATTTATATTTTTATGTGATAAATGATGATGGAAAAGCTAACACTAAGTATACTATAGGTTTATTCCACTAGAAAGGCGGTTCAAAGTAATCTCTACGGTGTCTTTATTGTTTAATCAGATAGGCTATTCAGGACTGTTCATAAAGACGACTTCGCTGACTTTAGATATAATCAGCGGATACGTTTAGAGGATTTAGCGGATAATTAGAGGATACATTTTAGCTACATTTTGACTTCATAAACGACTAAATTCAACATATTTCTCTACGCTTCCCTAAAAATACACATATACACGCAAACAATGCACTCGCAGACACTATGCTACGAGTATTGTAGTTAAGTCTTTTCACACGGACATTTGTAAAACAAAGTTAAAAGTTATGCCCATCCACTATTAAAATGTTCCTAATTAATACAAAAATAGTTAAACATAAGTAATATTAATTAAACTAAACATAAACTAAAGTTAAAAAAAAAACAACGTGGGCTTAGTCAGACATATTTTACCCAATTCAAATTTCTACTTCCCCTAGTCCATTTTGACATAGCTAGGTGTTCAGGAAATTAACAATAAATAAAAAAAGCAGTCGTGGGACTGCCGATAGAAGTGAAAACGGAACTATTAAGTTGAGAGTAATTAAAACTATATGCAAAAATTATATGAAATATTTATGTTTTATTTATTAGTTACATATGGTGGGTTAAACAAATCATGAACAAAATATAAATACAAAGTGGTTGAAAAAAAATTATATGAAATTTTTTATGTTTTATTTATTAGTTACATATGATGGGTTAAACAAATCATGAACAAAATATAAATACAAAGTGGTTGAAAAAATAATTAATATACAATTATCTTAATTATACATAGTATTTATATTTACACGAATTTCAATGAATTCAAGTTTGAACATTATTTTCATTATTTACATCATTGTCATCATTAATTTCGACAATACTTAGATGATCTGTTCGTTCAATCATTTCATTGTATTCTAAAAAAGATACAATAGGTTTATGGTAACTGAAATAAGAAATAAAAATGTTTGATTGAAATTTATCTAAATATCGTATAAAAACAGCATCGATAGTCGTTTTATACTTTGTTGTACTGACTTTTCGATCATTAGACATAGTCAAACCTAATGTTTCATTCAAAAATTCAATTAATGATAAATTTTTGTCATCTGCGAAGTTAATATTAAAGTCTCCGCTTAATATCAATGTTTAAAAATATATTCGTTGTTTTCATTATTCATTTATCTGTATAAAAATATTAATATGTTTCATACTCACTTTTATACTGAAGTCAATGAATTTAAATTCAATAAATAAACAGTAATCCTTCAATTAAATAATTACAATAATAGTCAAATTAAAAATTCACTTAAATAAACAAAATCCAGTACACACAAGTTGAACTTCCCACGTGGTCAATTTAACTTTACTTATGTATTCTACACTCTAATACTTAATGTACAACGCGTCACATTTACAATTACAGATGTACTGCTACTATAACGTATTGTTGACGTGACTCACAAAATTATACTTATCCAAAAAGCGTCCAACGCGCACATAATACAGTCAGAAATAGTCGATGTATTAGTGTATACGTGTACACAGGCTACTGCGCGTGCGCTAGTCTGGCTCTCCATAGCTATAGATATACTATTATCATTAGCATATTACATTGCGTAGATTTAGTATTAGGCGTTTAATATATCATAAATAGCACAAAGTGACTAAAATAGAATAAACAAATTTTCCAAAGATTATTAACGTTTCCATGGAAACCACTTTAGCAAGCAGGAGAATATTGGAACCAGATAACAAATTCCCGCAATTTTCAAGTTCAACTTTGGTTTACGCAGCAGTATAATTATTGTTATCGTTCAAGAGGCGGGAGCCAATTTCCATTTTTGTAAAGTCCATAGAGAAAAACAGTCCTTAAAAGTTCTTCTCAGTCACACTAGTTCCTATGGGGGTCTAAAAGGGAAGGTAGTGAAATGATTAAGTGTAATAAATTATATATTTTCATACGTTCTTATGTAGTTGCTTGACATACTTTCAGGCATGTTTTATCATTTTGTGTCACATGTATATCCTGATAATTATTATAGAAAAGACAAGAACACGAGTATGCTATGGAGAAATTCTTATCTTTTTACGGGTTTAGGTAATTGCTCTGCAGTACCGAAACTTGACGTATTTAAAGTTTCACTGTGGAGAGCCTAGACGAGGAAACCCCGAGAGAAGCCGCGTCATGACATTACGTAATTAGTGAAAACAATCTCGGGTTAAGTAAGACTGGATTGGCTAGTTGATGTGGATTGTTTGGCGAAGCTGTACTTTACATTCCTTTACAACAAAATACGTTGTCAAAGAGTTCCGAAAATTGAAATAATTGCATCGCAACTTTACTGAATATAGTCAGAAACATTTTTGGTACTGTAATAACCTCCAAGCAGGTTGGAAATTTACGACTAAACTAAACAAGATAACAAGAGTTTTTTTAATTTCCCACTTCAGGCGTTTTTGTTAGGCCACAATTTGGCTTTAATGAAAATGTGTTAGTTTAAATAGTTATTGATTGTGGTTTATTTTAAATCTACGCCGACAAGTAATATATATTAATGTACGCTCAGCACCACTCAATACGTTTTATATAGTGTAGAAGATACGCCAACGCCAGACAAAATTCCACGAAAACTTTATTTAGCTCATTTCGTTCTCGAGTTGTCTGGGGACAGACATATTAGCAGACAAAACAAAAAGACGGAATAAGAATTTTGTAAGCTTCTCGAGGAGATATGCACAATTTCAAGTGTAAAGCTCAATCCATTCGGGGTATATTCTGTGGACAGTTGCTGCCTATGTAGAAATCAAATTTCATGCAAATTGTCTATAGAGAAAATTGGTTTTCGAAGTACCCTAGTGAATATAGAGAGACAGAAAAACAGAAAAAAGTAAATTTTGTCAGAGTGCGGGTGATTATTAAAGCAAAATAAAAATGTCACATTTATTTATATTTTATCATTATTTGTATGCCTTTAATTTATTTTCTTATTTTATTGATAAAGTATTTTGAAAACCCCGTATTTCGTTATACAAGTGCATTTTTATTATTAGACGTGTAAAATAATTGAAATATAATTTAGTGCTTGTTCGATGTGTATATACTTGAGATGTGATAACATTTTTTAAATTAGTAGAACCATGAAATTTGTGTTTTTCGTATTGCACAAAAATGCTTTTTATTCCATGAACAGACTGTTCTAGTCCCTTCTTTATAAGCCACTGGAGTATAACCTGGCTGATCCAAAATGCATGTTATTTTTAATAAGTGAACATTTTAAATTCATTGTTGTTGCTTTTCTAAACAATACGCAACATAGATTACGTAACATTCAAAATGATAGGAGTATCTTATCACTAAAACATATATAAAAAATCTCTTTTGTTCTTAGCTCAGATAATCGCTGGTTTTGAAATTACTACTTTTTAATTTTTAGTATAAACACAGGTTCTAATAAAGGTTTTTGGTTTGGTTTAATAATCTGTTGACTGAAGATCGCTGCTGATTTAGTTGTGTTAATAATGTTTTGACGCGGTGTTAACTGAACAAACGGGCGGTAGTCAAATTGTATTATGTTATTTTTTTATTATTTGCTTAGACCTCTTTTCTCCTTTCGCTAAATCATTATTGCATTTTGACCGTTATTTAGTGGTTTTGCACTTTCGCGGATAAAAGTGAATTTACAGTAATAAAAAAAATCTACAAGTTCAGAATTATATTACAAGAAACCCTGGTTTAAATCCAAATTCAGTCAAATGCTATTAAATAATGAGAAATTATTTAACTTTACTTTTTGGGAATGTTCCGAAAAAGGAGAAACCCAAACAGTCATATATCAATCAAATGAATCTAAGATCAGTTTTTCTTTTTGTTTTAAAGTAAAAGGGTTCATTTGTATTTCACTGGTGTTAGGAAAGGGGGTAATTTTGTGGTATCGCAAATGTTGTATTTTTGAGGAAGCAAACCTATCTTCATTAAATATCCAAGTGGAATATATTTGTAAAAGTTTTATTTTCCGAAGTACTATGTACATTTTATGTATTTTAGCGATTAACATATAAATGTATGTACAAATTCAATGGAAGACCAAATAAAAGTAAAAACTAAATGAAAATGTGGATTTCATAAATATAATATATCCATTTTATATGAGTGAGTTTCGAATTAAACATCTATTACATTTGAAAAGATAGATATAACGTAACTGTAGTTTTTTATATACAGAGTGAGGCAAAAGAATGGAATGTAATTGTTTTGTCGTAGGGAAAGGTGAATTTTAATATCTTGTTGTATAAGGCCCTATACAATTCCGCTTAAAAAAGTATATTGTACCGTAGCGAATGTTAATTCTCAAATTAAAGATTTATTGATTCACACATGTATATATAATTAATTTGCAAAGGTACAAAAATATATAAGTTACATGGTAATATGATACAATGCAAAATATAGAATGTTAAAAATTATTAAATATACTTTATTGCTGTATTTTAAACGAAAACCTTAAACTTTTCCATCAATAAATAACTAATTTAAAATGGGTCTTAATCGTTTATATTTTCATGCATCTTCTTTATTAGTGTAGTAACAGGAAAGAGAAGTTTCGGTTATTAAATAAACTCATAAAATAAACAGTGTACAGTATTTCTATAAATCATGATGAAAATATTAATGTTTATAGTAGCCTGTACTACATTTATAGCAATTGGAGATAAAACATGTATAACTTTGTGATGCCCCTCAGAAATTAATCGGTTTTGGAAACACTCAGTTAGGGTTTAGGAAACCCCACATCGCCAGCATGCCCACTAATTGATCAATGCCAACCTCGTCTTTCAGATAATGAAAGTTTTGAATCATTACATCTCGATTCGTTCGACAAATCATGTTAAGTGAAGGTTCAGGTTTCCGGTCACGTGTTGTTGAATCGGAATTTATCAAATTCTGTCAAAACATTCTTCTCTCCGTAACACACATTATAATTTGATTTATTAAAATCAGGTTCATATTTTACTACGAGTTACTCTATACTGTGTTACAATTAATTACGTGCAGTGTTTATTTTATTAATATTATGTTAATAATATTAGTTTTATAATGTTTAGTTTATGCATAGTAGAGTTTTTACGATTTGTGGGTTCTTTATTCATTTGACCAGTCTATACTAGTATTTTGTTCACGTAGTCTTATCATACGAATATGAGTAAGTCGTATTGACAAATGCAGTACTCTGATAAACTTTTTGAGTGAGAGAGAGCGAGGCAGCTCGGGTAAATGTAACTAACCCTCTAGGTACCAATTAAAAGTAACCAGCGTCCACTCATGAACACCGCCTGTTAATCCATATTTGCAGTTAGCATAATTGCATATGTTTAACCGTACTTGGTTTTAAATTTACAATAATAAATACTTATTTAGATCCTTCTTCAGTCTTTCAACGACCTTCTGATCTTCAGACCTTGGCCTTAAAACATTATATCAATCCAATACACGAAATATTATTCAGAAATAGAAATTAGTGTGGACTTAGATGTATGTCAAATTAAAATGCCCAAATGGATAATTATAGATCTTACGTAGTGCCAAGTATCCTTAAGATACCAATCAAAAACTTTGCCCCACCCATTGAGCTGAATGCGATAACTGTCACATTGACGGACCACTGCCCAATATAAAAAGTAAAAATAGCGAAACGACCCAGAATTTACACCATATGAACAAAGTTAAATCCCATGTACTTTTACATCCTCAGTTTTGATCGTATAATTGTGGGATCTTATTTACACGCATCCAAACGTGTTTCGTTCTTCCTACAAAAGCTTTTTGAATATTAAAACAATGAAGTACAAGATAAAGATTTTTTAATGAATAACCAATAAAAATATAATAAAACTAACAGTATTAAAATGAATGTTAGTTGTACATTTAAACTAGTCATCTTACATAGTTCTACGACTAACAATAAGGTCCAGAAGATGTTTAAAGTTTAATAATGTTCTTATGAGGTTAAAATCAAAATGGCCACAAAATACAGTCAGCAATGGTCTAAATTAAATTTAAGTTTTGGAAAGTAATGTAATTGATTTTTTTATTATGTAGATTTCTAATTCGATGCATTTAAATTTGTTTATTAAATTACGATTATTTCGTTTTTCTTTAAACATTTGTCATTTAAAAAGTAATCTTACTATATGTAACGTTTTCCCTAAGGCCTGAAAAAATAGTAAGGCCTAAAGACTAGCATAATTATTACCTAGGTTGATTATATTATGTTCTAAATTATTATTTTATATTTCGCTTTTACAAATAGGCTATTCTTTTGTAATAAGTGTGATTGCTAATAGCAAATACACGCTTATGCATCTAGGACGGCTTATACTGACAGGTTTGGTGTGAAATGTCCTGCACAACTACGTTCCTTTCATAGTCAAAATAACATATTGCATTAAAAGATGACCTTTTATGTTTATTAGTGCTTTCAATGGAATAGGATAAGTGTTCATTATAAAATCAGCAAGCTTGTTATACTATAAAATTATATACAGTACTTCCATTCAATGATGTATGAAGTTCCTGTAGCACTTTCACAATATTTCATAAGATTAAATCGAAAGCAGACATAAGCATATAAGCCCTCCCTCACAATTTTGAAAGACACACATTAAAATTTTACCCAATAGTTTTAAGCTGCTACACTTTTGTTAGATCTTAAAACTCAAAAATTCCCCAGGAGAAGATTCCCGAGTCCCTATTTTTGAGAGAATATTATACTGCCTAAACATCCCAGTGTGTCAGACTCCATATAAAATAATTTTATGTATATGTCATTTAAAACAGTTCATCTTCTAATGACTGCATATAGTTCACTGGTACAATGATAATGTAGACAGTAACAGTGGCGTCTGGATCCATCAATGTGGGAGTTGTAAAAATCAGCACTAAAACTTCAGTTCAAGCTATACTTGAGACAGTTCTTCATTATATCTGTATAATATTATTTAGTATAAAACAGGCTACATACTTTTACCACCGCCATTAGGATTACAAACTAGGGGTGATCAGTTTCGAGACTGATGCCAAAACTAACACACAATTAAAGTTAAAACTTATCACACTACACACATAACCACATACGAAAGAGGATACTTAACAAAGACACAAACAAGAATAATTTTAAGCGTTTGACCAGACAAGACAAGAACATACTCTGTGACTTACCGTCGTAATAACGATAATTTATAGATAAAATAAGTAGCGATGTAGTAAAGTAGCCGAGATTCAATTTGTATTGTAAAAGACAACCTGGTTTTCCATGAAATCGCTAGCAAAATTTTCCCCAAGGAAGAATTCGAGCGGCGCTAGATTTTACGGAAATTGAAGAGGGATGGGGTCTCAAAAGGGTTAAAATATAAAGTGATGCTTTTTTCAGATTATAGTTTTCTTTGCTAGACACAAAAAACCAACCTTCTGACTCGTAAGTAAATGTTAAATAATACAGCCTTACAGTGGCTATTTTCAGTCTCCTTATCAAGGTCGTAAAAATATAATCTGAGAAAAATACTATCGTTTTTCACTCTTTCCATTTACTCCCATTTCGACCTTCACAAAATTAAAGTGGCTGATGAACAGTTTCTTTATTATAAAAAATATTTATATGGTTTCCAGAAAAAGCGAATTGTGTACATATGCAGTGACAATAGGCTCTTTGCTCCTAGACTGATACATTTCCCTTACTTTATGACATTATAAAGTAAAAGGTATTGAATTCAATTTTGGAAAAGCGTATTCAAGTAGTTTATATAGACATGAAAAATGTGTTCTTCTCTTAGATTCAATATACACACGGGAGTACACCCTATATAGTTCAGTTATCAAACCTCCTTTGGAAGCAGCACACATATACAGTACACGAAATTTATGAGTACACAAAACCTTGTTTTGTTCATGAAACCATTGCCTTAACAACTTTGGCGCAATCGCATGGGTCAGACGATAGTGCTTCACTCTAGCGTTAAATCGTCCTAACTACTAAATTGTCCTCGTATAACTTGCCGCCTCTTGTGGACCGTGTTTAATTAATTATCTCGTTGAATAAATTCACCTCACTGGGATTCCTGCATAAATTATGATAAACGTTCTTAGCAATTCCTATAACAGTTTTAGTAATAATTAAAACGTGATTTGAAACGTTCTTAGCAATTCCTGTAACAGTTTTAGTAATAATTAAACACGTGATTTGTAGCCAAACATAACTGTTGGCTCGTTATTTTTAATTATCATCAGTACTCAACCGTTTGATCTTTTAAGATTACTGTATACTTGTATTTAATGAGTATATTATTTCTCATAAAACCAGAATTCAATTACTTAAAGTGAGTTCTAAATGGTTTATTTAAAATTAGACCCACTCCTTGATTTATTTTAAAATTATTTTATTCTAATTCTGTTAGTTGCAGGTTTTAAATACAATCTACGTTTATGCGTTTATTTATTATGACTACAAATGTATTTGTTCGAGTTTGAAATACAATTAATTTTTATTTAATTAATTTAATTAGGAAAAGTAAACTGGAAAAAGAGATATTTATTCCACAATTACTTACAAATAAATGACTTAA
This sequence comes from Homalodisca vitripennis, assembly GCF_021130785.1. Lineage (NCBI taxonomy): Eukaryota > Metazoa > Arthropoda > Insecta > Hemiptera > Cicadellidae > Homalodisca > Homalodisca vitripennis. The sequence continues at coordinate 11,164,852 of NC_060207.1, read as the reverse complement.
AATTTATATTTGTACTACCTATTTATTACTACAAGCCACATGGCTAGAACTTAAAATTTAGTCTTTTTACTGTCAATAATTTCATATTTTAAATCTTTTAGATACCTTCACATTTCGGCCTCTACTAAAACTTCTGTGGCTGGCGATCAGTTTCTTTCTAATGAAAATATCTCCATCGGTTTCAAGAAACTCTACGTTGTACAGAGCAAATTTGTAATATCGGCTTCTACACTATAAGTTTTCTCAGCTGAATATACTCTGCGCAAAACTATAAGGTCTTGATGGTTTGAAATAAAAAGTGCCATTACTTTCAAGACTGTAAATGTGAATAAACGTTTCCCTCGCTATTTTAAAGCATCTCCATACATTGAAGTGGGGCATTATCAGTGTTTCAGTAGCCTAATATCCTCCAGTGCATAAAATAGTTTGAATAGTCACAGTAAATGTTTGTTTATACTTTTGTCATTGCTATTTGTACAATAATAATACTAAATATGCTTTATCTTCTTATAACCAAAAAGGAATCGCAAAATGTGTTGCTAAGCGCTAATCACGAGACCGGCTTGACCGATTAGGCTATTTTTTTGTTAAATATTCATTGAAATTCTAGGAAGATTTCAATGAAGAAATGGTATTAAAAGTTACCTGAAATATTTTTTAATTCGAAATAGAATGGTGATATTTACGTTTAATAATCCAAATTTAAATGACACTAAACAGCTGTTGATACTTTCAGATCAAATGAAGAGACTGAAACATTTGTTTACAATTTAAATTTTAGACTAGTGCTTGTCTATAAGCACTTTTGATCAGTAGTAAAACAAATTGAAAATCATAATTTTACTCCATTGCGGCAGTGAGAGATAAAAAACGTAGAATGCATTGTAAATACCATTTAAATACTCTTATAAAACCAACCTTAATAAACAATGCCATGAATGTTTTCACTTAGGGTACTCGAAACTGGTGGGCTTTATTGTCATTGTTACCACAATGTAGCATTTTAACAGTGGCTTAAACAAAAACAGAGAAAAGAACACTAACTTGTCTCAACGATGAATTCTTTCTCCGACTACAATTCGAAAAAGAACAAGACTTTTATAACGCAAAACCTTATAAACGGCTATTTTGAAATGTTGCATGTACTTATTAAAGAATACCTCGCCATACCGGAAGTAGATAGGGCTTTCCCTATGCCGTAATAGGCTTCTTAGTCCTCCGTATGTATAATTTCTTCATCGGAACAACAAGACGAACTCAACTATGGGACTGGAAATAATTTAGAACAAAAATAAATTAGAGATGAAGTAAAAGTAGATTTTAGAGAGCTCCACACGTATATAGTATTTTGAAAGGGGAAATAAGGCAAACTCAACGTGGCACTATGATGGAATTGAAACAGCTGGAAATATACATACCTTTTGACCAAGATAGCCTTTTCAACCCCACGTATGCATATATTTATCCTTCATCGGGTAACAAGGTAAATCCTACTATGGCATTAAAAATATTTTAAACCGACGCTTTTTGACCGGGGTTGGCTTCCAAGATTTATGTATCAACTAGCTGTTTCCCGCGGCTTCGCACGCTCTTTGTCCGTGTATGTGAACTTCTGGTTTAATTGAATTATGTTTACAACACCGGTGTAGATTTGGCCTTGTTGCCACGATCAGAAAAATCTGTCAATAGTGTATGTTTTTATATTTGTATCCATACATGTACTTTATTATAAAGTGGTAAAGTGGTTATAAAGTTTTAAGTTCAATAAATAATTTATTTTTAAGACAAATGTACACCATCTTAGCGCTTTCAAATAGTTTTTGGCTACTTAATATACGTAACTGTGTCGTGATTGCAGTTTATAACTTGCAGGCTCTTTCACAACTTTTATGTTCGCAGCACTGCCTGGTGGCAAGTTACATCAATGGGCATACAATATAAACATTATCAATGGAAAAATACATGTACTTACAAATTTTCATAATGATCGGTCAAATAGTTCACGAATCCATAAAGGACAAACAATCATTTATATATATATATATATATATATATATATATATATATATATATATATATATATATATATATATATATATATAAGACAAACAGTTATGGCCACGTTAGTGAATTTACATAGCCTGAAGTAGACACCTTTTGACCGAAGTAGGCTTCTCAGTCCCACGTATCAATATTGTTATATCTTCTTCATCGGAACTTTAAAACAAACTCAAGTATAGCATCGGAAGAATATGACAAGGGCTAGAAGTAAACCGATGTAGGTTTCTGAGAGCTGCGTATTTGTATTTTCTTCATCGGGGCAACAAGGCAAACCCTGCCACAGTGTCGGAAATACTGTATAATTAATTCTAACTAGACGCTCCTTTATGTGCAAACATGATAAATCTGTGATCCTGTTCACCATGAACACTGCAATAACATGTACCTGATGTATGCTTATTTACGTCTGGAAATTTTCATAGGACTATCATATTACATCACAAGTTTGTGTTTACTAAGTAGTACAAGGACTTCGATTTTGGAAATTGCATGCGAAGCCGTTAATAACTAGTAATTAATATTTAAACACCAACATTTAAAAACATTTTTAAACCGAATTCTCTAATTTTATTATCTAAGTAAACTTTGTGCTCAGTTAGACTTTACATAATAGGTTGATGTAAGAAGTTTTAAAAGTTGTACGTGAAAGTTACTTTTTAAACTTTGAATTTGACTATTTCAACCTCTCTCACTTTTTCATTCTCCTCCATAAATTTAACTGAACGTTCAAATACAAGTCGGACGAAGGCCCGTGTCAATTTTAAAACAGGAATGCGAAGTATAGACTTTTATTACAGTGTTTAAACTAGGCTTATAAGAAATTTCAGTGTTATCAGTTCAATAGGTTTGTCGAGATGAAAGAACAAGCATTCATATATAAAAATTTACAGTAACGTATCACATTTATACATAGTTTACTTTGAGAACCACCACGTTTATAGCATTCAGTACCAACTAATAACGATCAAATTAGTGTTTTAGTTGGCGACTTAAACTGTCAGAATATTTCAAGATTACGAACCTAAGAAAATTACTGATAATTAGCACACTTAAGCCTAAACTTTAATAATTCACATCAAAATATTTGTGGAGAAGCCACACGAAAATAGGGTTTGATCTCCCCTCAGTGAACGACATACACCATTTTAAGATTTAAGACAGATCTAGTTGGTTGGTCGATGAGTGCAGACCTGTTGTGACCTGTATTCTGCAGTTCAGTTTTAATAATTAGTGTTGTATTTTTATTAAGTGCATTTTTAGAGTTAGTGTGCATGGAATAGACACACAACATGGCGGGTTCCTGACTTATGCGTGTCTCATTGCTATGGTAATTTTTGTTTACTTTAACCAAGATTGTAGTTATGTATTAGGTTAGTCATTAACCTGAGGAAGAGATCAGATCGCGGATCTCAAAACGTAGTGTTACTGATTGTATTGTATTACTGAATATTTGGCAAATGTCTGGAAAAGTCCGGATTTCTTCACATTCCATCCATTGTCAAAACAAACTTCAAAAAAGAGTTTTAAGATGTTGAAACACCAGCGTATCATAATGTTTTACTGATTCATTTATTACTTAAGTATTTTACTATTACAATAAAGCTAAACCCAAATATCGCTTTTGCACACTATTTTGCAAATATCGCTTTTTATAATTGAAGAAATGTATTGTTAGTTATGATCTTGGTGGTACAAACAATTCACAACCTCTGTTTAATATGACATAATAAAGCAATACAAGTAACAAGTAAGTATTTAATTTTAATTAGTACTAAGCATTTATTAAAAATAAACAACGTATATAATAATATTGTAGGTTCAGTTTATGTTAAATATAAAATATTTTCAAGTGTACGATAATATTTCAGATAGTTTTTTTTTTATAATCTGAACAGTCGGAAGCACCCCCCCCCCCGTGAGTTGGCGAATCAGAATAATTCCACTAGTTGCAGATTTTATGTGGACTTCTGACGTTGAAAGTTTGATATAGCAATACCTGACTAGTACAAGTCACACTATTGCAAGCGTGGACGTTTGGCTTTATTAGTTACTAACAGTTACCCGCGGCTTCCCACGGAACTCTCAGAATCGAAGGGCACGTAATTCTTCGAATCCTTAATAGTGTAGAGATGCTAATTAATTATGTTAATACTAATGTAATCGCAATAAACTAATCTTCCACACTGACGCAAGGTTTAAACAATACATCCCAAGCCTAAGTGCATTAAACAACCCTTTATTGTTCATAACCCATGCCCACTAATATGTCTCGTGCTATAGTTAAAGTACACAATTTTAAAACTGCAAATTTATTTGTTCGGAATTCATTTTCTGACAATGGAAGTATTAGTAAACCATTTTAGGTGAAATAAAAATAGTCAATGACACTTTAAATCTGTACAGCGAAAAGATGCATTATACGAATAAAAATTTCCGATACCCTTCAAAGTTGGGCATGCCCATTCCGTATCCCCCAGCACCTCCTCTTATACTCGCTACTTCCGACATCTCTAGCCTAGTATCTACCTGGGTGGCGAGATGGCTCTGAATCTCTGGTTAACATTATATGAAAACGGTAACTCTGTTCCTTTATACAGACCCTGACTGGAGTAATTGGAACCCTTACCTTAACGATAATTCCACAATCTCTGTTGCTAATAGCAGAAAAACTTAATTATTTTTCAAAATTCGTTTAACCTTTTTAGTCCAATTAGATCTAGTTTTTGTCTAATATGGAATACAATATTCCAAAATATCCATTTCGCGAGTATTCCTCGAAATGTTATGTGCAATCTCATGACTTAAGTGGAGGCCAGTTTCTTTTTTACACTTTCCTATTTGCCCTCAAAGCCGCAGGACTGTGAAGGAGAGTAAGGGGTGTTGTTACAATACTGATAAGAACTGCCATAAACAGGATCTGAACCAGTAACAATCTTTAAACTCAGACCCTCAATCAGGCGCCGAAAACCGTCGTTCAATTAATGAGGACAAATGAATATTGTATTTCGATTTAAATTTATAATGAATTTGATAAAGCCTGCAGTTTTCACTGGATCAGTAACCTGACAAAGATTTTGTATTATGTTTATGAAAAATGGATTGCATCTGCTTCTAAATAAGTACTTCTTTATTTCACTTTAAAGTTATTACAGTAGTATAGCATGCGTCATGTGATACTGAAATTAGCAATGTCTACAGTTACACTGCTTCAGGAATATAAGGCACATAATCAAGCAGGATACTTTGTTAGCGTAAGTAATATATAATTTAAAAACTTGGCAATTCCTCAAATCAATCAACTTGGTCGTAAGGGAAACCAATTTTTGTCGGAAATAAAAGTAGAAATAACCCCAGGAGGGTTCACTTCTGGCTGGTTTATACCTTCCAGTTGAACCTACACTCGGTACAGCAAAAACAGATGTGTCACTTAAACCTGTGCAACCTGATGAATATCCAGGAACAGCACATTACAACCGTAAATGTCGAGATGCTGGGGTGCAAGGGTAGATCAATAGGTATAGTCTACTGCGGGAGATGGCTGTTGGAGTTGGTAGGGCTCCCTAAGTGTTAAGGGCTGTTCCTAGCTTATACATAAGGGCACAAGGGCGTGCCGCCCCCTGCCTGCTTTGGCTGGAGTGGTTCAAAGCTGGCTTCCTCTTCTTCCGAGAAGACATGATTGAGATTAATGTCCTAAATCCTTCTTCATGGATCTTGACAGGAGGCGACCCCTACTCGATGCCTTACCCATACAGAACATCCTGTCAATCCGGAAGTAGCGCAAGGTCCTTTTAGGACTAAGTGCAATTTCTAAGCTTTTTGTCCTAAGAGAACAATAACAACAGTAGACATAAGTGAGTTCTTATATTGCCTTTATGCTTTCTCAATGAAATGTGTAGTCTGAAAACTTGTCTTCAGATATGACCACAAAGGTTCTAGATTGTTTTCTAATAAAGACGCTTTTGACTGCAAAAATATGGTTGGTTCTTTTCGTAATGTTTGATACCTATGGTATATAAATCACTTGATGCTTGAGGTTGAAAAATCTTCTATCAAGAAAGAAACTTTGATTTTTGGAACAACGTAGGTCACTACATTACGTATTAAAATAGCAGATTCTGCAGTACGCGGTCGGAGAGATAGTTTATCGAATATAAATCATATGAGGCTATAACAATTTCGTTCTCAGATTGCTAAGACTTTGAAACCGGAATACTTTTGTAATAGTTTATGTCAATTTATTGAGGTTCTATGTATAAACATAGTGCCTCAGCCAATAAGTATTGTAAATACTCATTCGCAATTTCTCGGTAAGATACTTTTGGATCTATATTGTTATGTTCCAGCGACCTAAACACCAACATTCTTTGTTACCTACACATAACGTAGCTATGGTGGAAAGGGTTGATTCAGTGTGAATGTTGAGTTTAGCTCCAGTTCATCTTCCGCTTAATGCAAGATCTAAAATCTGACGCTTCACATACTTGACACCTGGAACCTAGAGTCATATTCATCTGAAGAGATCTAAATAAGTCGGTGACGAAGAGGTCTAAAATGAACTCTTTAGATAGTTCAGACATCAGACTACAAAATATACTGTAATATAGGTGAAGAGGTATTCTCATTGTCTCATCAAGTGCAGAATTGCACAGTTAAGTCGGTGACAGCGCCAGATTCCAGACGCTGCAGTAAGAGGAAGGAGAACTGGCATTCAACATACACATGCTGTGTTAGTGACAAGAACAGGGAATGAGTCAATTAAAGGAAATTGACTATCTGTTAATTATGGGTAAATTCTGCTAATTTTGCGTTTAGAAATTTATTTTTTAATTCTACTTAAGAAATATTTTTATTTTTCTTCTTTAACCTAAGAAAACTTTTCTTCTTTTTACTAAGTGCTGTTCTACCCGGCTTATAATTTAATGTATATTTTTTCAAAGTCTTTCCTTATACAGTTTGGTCATCCAAACAGTTAGTCATTTCACTGAAGGCATTCACAATATTTCCTATTATTTTATGGTTATAAGCGACAAAAAAATTATAAACTAATTAACGCATTTAAAAATCTTAAAAAGCATTGATTCAGATTCACTGCTTTAAATACTTTAAAAGAGAACAATCTCCATATCTAAACACTCACAAAAGCTAAAAACATTTATATTTTCAATACAATCTTTTATGCATATATTTTCTATAGGAATACAATATTTCCATGATGAAAAGTGATTTCTACCGTACTGTTATGACCAAATTCGACGGCAGACAATAAACAATTACCATAACGTAACTATGGTAGGAAGGGTTAATTCAATTTGAATGTTGAATTTAGCTCCAGTACACGTTCCTTTTATTGCAGCGTCTGGTATCTGACGCTGTATCAGACTCGACTCTTGGAATCTGGAGTCGGATTCCTCTGAAGAGATCCAAAGGAAATCGGCGACGAAGAAGCTCAACACGAACCTTTACATCGTTTCGAGATCACATACACCTTTAAATAAGTGAAGTGGTAGTCTCATTGTCTCATCAGGTGCACAATAGAGTGTACTGTGATGTTCCTGAAACTGTCTCTAAGCACGGTGAAGTAACCGAGCTTTCTAGACATAACGTAGCGTCTGGTATCTGACGCTGTCTCATATTTGACTCATGGAATGTGGAGTCATGTTCCTCTGAAGAGATCCAAAGGAAATCGGCGACGAAGAAGCTCAACACGAACCTTTACATCGTTTCGAGATCACATACACCTTTAAATAAGTGAAGTGGTAGTCTCATTGTCTCATCAGGTGCACAATAGAGTGTACTGTGATGTTCCTGAAACTGTCTCTAAGCACGGTGAAGTAACCGAGCTTTCTAGACATAACGTAGCGTCTGGTATCTGACGCTGTCTCATATTTGACTCATGGAATCTGGAGTCATGTTCGTCTGAAGAGATCCAAAGAAAGTCGTCGACGAAGAAGCTCAACACGAACCTTTACATCGTTTCGAGATCACATACACCTTTAAATAAGTGAAGTGGTAGTCTCATTGTCTCATCAGGTGCACAATAGAGTGTACTGTGATGTTCCTGAAACTGTCTCTAAGCACGGTGAAGTAACCGAGCTTTCTAGACATAACGTAGCGTCTGGTATCTGACACTGTCTCATATTTGACTCATGGAATCTGGAGTCATGTTCGTCTGAAGAGATCCAAAGGAAATCGGCGACGAAGAAGCTCAACACGAACCTTTACATCGTTTCGAGATCACATACACCTTTAAATAAGTGAAGTGGTAGTCTCATTGTCTCATCAGGTGCACAATAGAGTGTACTGTGATGTTCCTGAAACTGTCTCTAAGCACGGTGAAGTAACCGAGCTTTCTAGACATAACGTAGCGTCTGGTATCTGACACTGTCTCATATTTGACTCATGGAATCTGGAGTCATGTTCGTCTGAAGAGATCCAAAGGAAATCGGCGACGAAGAAGCTCAACACGAACCTTTACATCGTTTCGAGATCACATACACCTTTAAATAAGTGAAGTGGTAGTCTCATTGTCTCATCAGGTGCACAATAGAGTGTACTGTGATGTTCCTGAAACTGTCTCTAAGCACGGTGAAGTAACCGAGCTTTCTAGACATAACGTAGCGTCTGGTATCTGACGCTGTCTCATATTTGACTCATGGAATCTGGAGTCATGTTCGTCTGAAGAGATCCAAAGAAAGATTCCAGATTCCAGGTGTCAAGTCTCAGACAGCGTCAGATACCAGACGCTGCAATAAAAGGGAGATGAACTGGAGCTAAACTCAACATTCAATACATTTATCATTCGTACTAGCCGTTTCCAAGATTAGCTGGAATTGTGTCGTTGAACTCTGGCCGAGAACAATGGTAATACAGTAGCAGCGTTGCCGTAGAATAGTAATTGTAACAAAATGAAAACCGAGACGATCCTGAGCGTATCGCAGTTTCTATTGTGGGCTCAAGCGAGCCAGTAAAAGTAGCTAAGGGAGGGCGATTCATTTCTAGGTTGAATGGGAAGTCAAGGAGCATGCTGCAACCTGATGCGCGGGGCGTCAAGCAGCATGAAGCGCTGTGCGGGGACCGTGAAGGGACTATAAGAGGTTTCAGGACTCATCCCTTGAGCATCAGTCTCTGGTCCTCCGTCGTGAACAGGTGGGGTTAAGCTAGTACATCTCATTCTATGCATACTACTATTTTTAATTATAAATCTCTAAAGTTATATATTCTTAGGATCTGTAAGTGTTCACTTTATATTGTTTTTCAACATCACAACTTTTTTGAAGTTTCAGCAACCTAAGATGTTGATTGCTCCTTTTTTATTAAATTTAAAATATTTTACTAAACAAGCTACACTGTCGTGCTTAAACGACTTCGCGGAAGTTTCATGCAAAATTTCAAGATTATTGATCATTCCATCAAGCTAAATGTCTTATTATGCCACTTGTAGAAATTTCATATCAATATGCTCAGAGTGTTTACAACTATTTCTTTTACGATTTTCTCCTTGTATACAAAATTTCAAGTCTGTAGGTCTGTTCGTTCTCTGGTCGTGCACACAACATAGCCTATATTACAACTAGTACTCAAAATGGGATTCCTCTTAGTAGGATTCGTGATTAAAGAGCGAGTCGTTAGACGAGTTTTGAACACTATTTTTGTAAGATAATATATTATAAAATAAATGATTATTAATTACACAATTTATTTCAGAACATGTTAAAACCATACCAAAGCTATTAAAACGTTAAAGCAGTTGTTATATACCACTAAATTTATCCTGGTAGTATCGTGTGCAAAAATTTAGTATTCGTCTGGAAAAATTTATTTTTACTAATGTTAACTAAAAACTAATAAATATTTAGAATATTTCAGTGGCAAAACAACCCTTGTGGCATCAAAAAAGGATAAATTTTCATGCTACTGCTTTTGCTTTCTATCCTATAACGAGTCGGACACTTCCAGCACACAAACTGTATCTATTAACATTTAAAACACGAACGGAGTTAGAACGTGGAAGTCTTAGCGACATTAGGATAAGGAAAGAAGGAATAATGATTTAATTGGCATTAGAGACGAGTAGAGTCACCTAATCTCTTCACGACCTGCGCTGAATGTTTGTTCGGACGGATTTCTGCGCTGTGAAATATATAAGTACAGTACAATTAATATCTTAGACAAGCTGTAATGACAGGTGCTCTCTAACAAAAAAAATTGATGTCGTTTTAGTATATTCCTTTCCTCCATAAAGGTCTTTAAGATTCATAAGCATTCTTATCATGTGGTAGTCGTAAAGTCAAGGCTTTAAATGATTTATTGATTTAAATATTAAACAATTGGCTCCAAAGCAACACAGTGCCTAGGCTTGCACAGCACAAACAGTCTCTTATGTGAGTTTTAATATGAAATATGTTTACTCTCAAAAATAAAATAAGTCTGGTCGAAAGTGAAATATATTTGTTTTTAAAATACGAGTTATGTGCATTTTTATACAGAATAAGTTTTCAATTTTATTCACAATAATTAAATGTGAAACGGTAATTATTTATATTATTGATTGGAATGTTTCAATTCCTTTACCCCAACAAAAATTAATTTCCAAACCTGGTTGTTTTTTAATAATCTGAATATGAAAGGTTAAAAACTTTAGATTTTTATATGTATTTATATACGGTTCATTCTATTCCCTTGTGTCCATAGAGTGGTAATTTACTCCAACATAACTGCATTCGTTAGTTTGAGGTACAATTAATTAGTTTAGTACAGTTGTGATAAAGACTTGTACACTTATTTCAAAATACAAGAGCGACAAAATATATGTTCTAGGAGAAATAAATATAAACAGTCTAAAAATGGCAAATCTAGTAAATACCTTTCAATGTAATCATTGGTTTGGAGCTATATCAGGAAAATCTGCTAAATCAATTGAATTGAAACTCTGCATGAACTTACTTCAAACGTCGGAATATTATTCAGGATCGAATTCAAAAGAACTTGGTTTATTCATGGGCTTATTAAGTGAGCCAATAATAATAACTATGAAAGCACGCAAACTACTCAACAAAATGCATTGAAATTATGCACAGACATTCATATTTCACACTTATTGTTTAATAAGGAACTGTATTTATTTTTACATTATAGTTATCACTTAGAAATGAATGTGGACTCAATTTCATCACTTCACCTGCTAGCTTTTTGAAGTTAAAAAATACTGAAATAAACAGAACTAAAATAAATTTTACGTAGCTATTCATTAATAAATGTTTATAGTTAAGGCCCATCTTACTGGGTCTCAAACTCTTCAGCTACACAAATAGCATAAACTACTAAAACGAAAACCATGATATTTTGCTGGCCATCCATGTTACTACAATGTTACTTACAGCCTTGTAGAAACATTCTTGAAATTAGACATCAATGATTTGAATGTTGTGCAGAAGAATCTAGTTACCATCACTTACATAAGAAATTATTGAGATGTAATTTGAAAGGAAGTATTGGAATTCAAAACCGTGAATTACTATAATTTGTTATCTTTCGGGCGTTAAAGTCTCTCTTGCAGGCAGTCTACGTGAGGTGTAATTTGTTGTTTATTTTTTTTACCGTCGACGACATATCGGTGAGTTTAAGATCAACTCTTGTCAGAATATTCAACAGTTTGTATAACAGTATAACACGTTTGAACTTTTATTCTATTAAAAGAATGTATTTTCAACGTTAATCTGATAAGTAACTGTTCGTGTTTTGCCATAACAGGTGTATGGTCACCACGAAAAATGAACATTCGTGGATCATAGATAAGTACACATTAGTTAAAGTAGATAAGTGAACATTTGAGAGGTATTCTGTCTTAAACAACACCTCTTATTAACTTGTGTAATGCACCTTCCTGAGCTGTTAGAAGAAATACGGATTACCTTCGTAAGTGTTTTGTTTCAATTGTTTAAAAAACGATTAAATAAATTCGTTAGACCTTGTTGCTATATGACGTTACATATGTATCACACGTTTTTGAAGATTTTAACGGAAACCATTGTAAAACTTCACGAGATATGGGTAAATCTATAGCAATTTCATGGTCAAAGATAAATATCTGCTTTGCATACTTTAAGGTTTCCAATTCAACATTTATTTTTTATCTGTTCCAAACTGTGTACACAGTACGTAATATAATATTAATTTTGACTTCTTTCTATGAATAAATAGTAGTTTATTATAATTATTTTACAATCCGTTCATTTTTAAATTCACATATTCTTCTACATAGATGTTGTAGGTTTTAAGTATTTAAGCGTAATTCGCTAGAGATTCAAATACTGGTAGTTAAACATCTAACATACAAAACATGCAATTGAGTATAACTCTGAAATCCCTGAGTGGCTGCTGATTGTGTCGTCGATTTTCTAACGGAGAAACAATAAAATATTCACTTGCACAATAAGGGTTAAAACAAAGTTAATTCCAGAATGCATTATTTATTACTTGGAAAATTTGTATTTATACTTAACCTACAACTACATTAATTCAGACGGAAAGGAAAGTTGTAGATTACTTTATTTTGAACCGTATAACTAAGTTCTTTCCATATACGGTAGGGACATAGCGCTATAGGTTTCTGTTGAGGCAGTTAGCAACATAACCTAGTATTTATAATATATCATGTATTTTGTAATGTAGTAATACAGTATTGTTAGCATTTGTCTTGTATTATGAATTATAGATTATAATTTGCTATAAAATAGGCTTAATTTATTATGTTAATAATCATATGTGATGTAATAATAATCGGATATGATAAAATTTATTGTTATCAGTTGGCTAAACCACATTGTATGTTCCAATAAAAAAGTTGTTGAAGATATTAAAACGTTCTCATTGTATAATACTATAACAAAACGTAGAATTGTATGCATATAAATTAATCCTAATTGTTAACAAGAAGAAAGAAGACAACGTAACAAGAGACTGCCAGAGAAACCAAAATGGGTACTGATTTCATTTCGGTGAATAGATAAGAAAATGCTTGAATTTCTAGCACCATTTGAAATTAGTACTTTAAATGGTTTTATACAACGCAGATTTCCAAAACTTCAAGTTCACGTCACGAACCAACAAGAGAGAAGATAAAACTGTGTGCGGCGGATGCATTGTAGTCTCATCAAACAGCAATACTCTTGTCTTATAATAGTATAAATGTACAAATAATAAATTAATTAAAATAATGTACACGTAAAATAATTGTTTTTCTGTAATAATAATTAATTTTGTCATTACTTTAGATACAAATAAGTGTTTCTAAGTTTTTTATTTTTAAAATTGTACTATAATTGATAGTACAAGCATATAACCTACAAGTTGTTTCTTTGTTAATTAAGGCTTAAAGAACATACTGTGTTATAAAATGAGTATAGCCTAATTTAAAAGCGTTGCGTGTGCAACGTAAAAACAAAATTGAATTTATTTTTGCTACTACATTATGTACCGTTAAGTAAGGAAATTGTATAAAATTTATATATATGTGTGTGTTTGTGTGAACTTTTGGTTGGGTTTGTTTATTGTGTTAGATATTTGTCAGTTCAAGAGTAAGTTGGATTATACGTTTTTTTGTTGCACTATTGTGCAATGTAAAATCTATTTACCTTTATAGGTGTTGTAAATCTATTCAAATACAACCTTTCTTTTATTTCTCAGCACATAACTTCTATATAATGTTGTTAATACGTTAGTAAAATTGTTGACTTGTTTTTTATGTTATATAGCTGCTGTGCGTAATTAAGATTAACACAAAGTGTAAAATTAATTTTAGGTAGCGAAGCACATAAAGCATAGGGGTTCCACTAGAACAGAGTTCACAGTGCCATCCTGCAGCTAGACTTAGTAACTACCATTTTACCAGTGGCTGAGTCCAGGTAGATTCACACTCATGCACATGCAGACTCTACACACACACCAAATACATTTCTACAGTCAAATCCAGATTTTTGTTATTTGTAATTTTATCCTAAGGTTATTAGCATATATAGGTTGTAAATATCATAACGAGGAAAATGATACGAAACATTGTATAATACACTACTACTTAATCAATGATTATTTTCATGAACTTCCACCTTGACTAGAAGAGCATGTTGCTGGCTCGGCTACTACGTTTTTGTTAATAACTTCTTACTGGGTTGCGTACAAATCCTGATATTGTTGTACAAATTAGTATACATTGAGTAATAATCGTGGTATAATTAAAACAAATTTCTACATATAATAGCCAGGACAGCGACATGGATGTGCGTCCCTTCACCAGCAATTACTATTTGCTAATACTATAGCAATAATTTCAAGTTACTGATCCACTAAAATATGCTTTCATGGAATCAATAATATCTCTAGTGAAATCAAAAACTTCTTTTATAGTAAATCAATTAAATCTCCAGGATCTCATAGATGATAGGGAGAATTTCTCTCTTTTTGCAGATTAAGTTGAAGAGGTGGAGATTTCTTCCAGTGGCCATGAATTGCGTGTGCTAGACAACATTCTGTTAACATTATGGGTAGTATTCTCATTGGAGGTTACTGATGGAGTAGCAAGATAGAATACAATTCAGATACTCTTATTTGTACTTATAATATCACCATAAAAGACTTGTGAAGCTAAAGCATGATATCACCTAAAAACCAGATCATGTCAAAAAAAGTCAGTTATTAAAGACCTATGTAGAGTATTAAACGAGTATAAACGTCTCTTTTAATTACTAAGGACTGACACAGTGATACTGTACAGATTTTAAATTTCTGGATAACAATCCAATTGGGAGTTAAGTGTAATACATGACCAAAAGACTCAAGCTTTTTAAATAGTTACTAAGAACATTACATTGTAACATATGATACAATATATAAATCCTAATTTAGATTAGAAGCATGGAAATTGATGTCATGCAGAGATATCTCTCAATAACTACGACTTACCTCGAGATGTTAGGAGTCTTTACCTTTTTTTGTAAGGGTTGTCACGTGACACATTAGTTTGTCACATTTCCAATTGATTTCCACTGTTGACATTCGCACACAACCCGTCATGTGAAAATTTAAAGTATAATGTTTAAAGATAAATCTTTCTCGTAATGACCATGACAAAATGATAAAGTTAAAATTTTTGTTGGTTTTCAGGGTGACACTACTGGTTATAATTCATCTAAGTATAAAAAATAAAAGCAGCAGAACGTATATTGAGCAAAGCTTGGGATGTGTCTGTTCCCAGTACGAGCGATACGTATTGTATCTCTGCTGTCATGAGAATTGTGACTTACCTTAGATATTACAGGTTTATCCCCCTGTTATGTCAAGACTCCTAGTTACACTCCTCTAGGAATCCTTTGTAACACCAAGTGGACCAACGTAACGGAATAGGTTACATAGACTTTAACTTTCTTCATGGATGGTACAAAAAATTTCACTGTGCAAGATATTGGCAGCCTTGAGGAAGGTGTTCTTGAGTAGCAAAACTAAATAAGGTGTAGTAAGATGAATTTGTAAAATTACCTTTTTAGATTTAGTGTATCTAGATTCTTAAAACTAATTATTAGTCTTATTTGTTAAATTTTCAGAATGCAATTATGTCAAAAGTCTAGTGTTTTTTATTGTTACACTTTATTAATTCTGTACAGGAGTCTATTAGTGATTACGTTATACTTTTTTTATTTCAAATTTTTGTTGTTGATGGTTGTGTTGTTATTGTTATCAATTAAATTTTCATAATACTCAGATTGTTATTAATAGATTATTGTATGTTATTTATTGGTTAATATTATTCACTGTTATTTTTATAATTACTTTACGGTTCCCAGTCGCTTAATGCCACTGATTATTTATACGTTATTGTGGTAACAATTAAATAGCATTGTTGTTAACACTTGTTATGTTATTAGGTTGCATAACATGACAATGTAATATTGACTGTTTATTGTTATTTAATATCAAACTGTTAATTGTAAGGGTCTCTTCTAGTTGTAAGATTATGTATTAGTTTTTCTTTTTTAATATATTAATTATGTAACCGTTGAAATAGTAACAAATAAATAACTAAGCAGGTTTAGTGCAACCCTTGACTGACCTTAAAAACTAATAGGAATGAGGGTTCATTAGATTCCCTAAATCTACCTCCATAAATAAAGTTAAATTACCTTCAGACAACTAGAAAAAAAATACTAAAGATCATCACTTTCTTTATGGTTAGATGATACAGATTTACATTTTCCATAACAATCCTTTTACTGTCATGCAAGGTTTTCAAACGTAATTTATACTATGTATGAGTCAACCACCGATTAAAAAAGCGCACAGCATGTGTAAAAACTTTTTTGTAATTTTCTATAATTCATATCAATTTTGAACTGTGGAAGATTTAAATAAAAATAATTTGAATGTTACTGTATCATTAAACAACAAAGCAAATTTGTTGGTGGATTTTAATACACCAAGTATTTCAATACTATTTGAGTACTGTCATATTTCACACTCTCACACTTCATTGAAGTTTCACGAAAGGATTTAACTCATATTAAGCATGTATTAGTTTAATATATTCTAAAATTGTGCTACACAACCGTCTTGTAAATTGTGTACAATGAAGTTAAATAGAATAAGAAAATGCATAATTACATATTGGTAAAAAATCAAGGTACATTTTTTCTAATACTGGCATTTTATTTATAAAAGGCATCGAGGGAAGGGCATATGAAGACATTTTTGAGTGACCTTAGGTGTTTGTTTAGTTTAGAAATTCCAAAATAACCAACAAGAAACTGGTTAATCAGCTGGAAATACAAAATCATTTTGATATTATCTCATATTTGATTGTGTTCAGAATGAGCCTATAAAAACATATCTTTATTGCCACTGATTATTTATATGATTTTCTATTAATGGTTCAATTAATTCAAATGATGTGTATAAGTTTTAGCTTATTCATTCAAACAATATATAATCAAGGAAATTTTCTGATAGGAATGCAATGGTTACTTCAGTAGTTTTCAAAATAAAATTTAAAATAAAAATATTTGATCATAAAAATGTACATTAATAAATAAAACTTACAGTTTCAAAATTATGGGTATTGATTATCATACGTATTCGGTATTCATATAATATATTTTTGTAATGACAAAACACTTCAATAGTAGAAAAACAGTTCAATAATTTTACAAACGCACACAGTGATTTATTACACTTATCTTACTCATTAATATGAGTTAATAGTAATATATTATATAGAGTATCCAAAATATCATTATATACAAATTTGCTTTTGGATTTTTAGAACTTATTTGAGTACTAATTGTTCTTAAACTTAGTATTTTACATGTAACAATACAAAACTATTTTATAGTATCTTTTACATATTATGGATACACTAAGGATAAAAATACTGTAAAGAGCAATATAGTAAAACATTGGGAATGACCAACTAAGAAAAATGAAATAATAGTCAGAAATTTCCAAACAATACTGAATCAACGACATTATGATTACACAAAACTAATACGAGTTTTGTTTAATTTCCGATGGGTTTTGGATGTTTCACATTAGTTTAAATACAAACGATAACGATTCTTACAGTTATTTTTACAGAACATTTTTGTATAAGTTTATCCAAACTGTAATAACTTACTGGCCATAATATTTTGAACTAGAGTGACTATAACTACTATTAAATAACATTAGTCATGTTCGAGTTACTAATTTTATTTCCTCTACATAATTGTAATATGAGATCATCTGACTTATAATATACAAATATACCCCTAAATTGAATGAGTAATCTCAAGAGGAATCAAAACACCACGTAAGAGATCCAGATTGCAAAGATTCCTCAATCATTTCACTGTTTATATTCCTGATCGAGTCTTGATCTATCTTTTTGTCACTGTCTTTCGCCACACGGCACTTTTGGACGTGCCTGTCATAAGTCTGTTTCCACTTGAACTTTTCATTGCACAGATTACAATCGAAATAAGACTCGTCACTGTGAACCCTCTGGTGGGAAGAGAAGGCACTGCTGTGGCGGAATGTTTTGTCGCAGATATCACACTTGTAGAGGACAGCGTCACTCGAATGCAAGAATATGTGGTTCTTGAGAATTTTATTGTTTTTGAACGTCTTATTACATATCGAACAATGGAGTTCTTTATTGTCGATATCGTGGTAGAGTCGATGACGTTGACATTTAATCTGAGACTCGAAACACTTGCCACACAAGTCACACACGTACAGTTGCACCTCAGGGTCGCTGTGGAACTTCATGTGGAGCTCGTACTGCGACCGTGTTGAGATATCCTTGTCGCAGATCTCACAGTGAAAACTTCGTACGTCGTTGTTGTGTGACTTTTCTATGTGGATTTTCAAGTTCGTGTCGCTAAGAAATATTCTGTAGCACGCCGTGCACTTGAACTGTTCTCCACTGTGGCTCGTCAGATGAGTTTTAAGTTTGTATTTTGTTCTAAATGCCTTGTCACAAACATCACATTTAAAAGGAGACTCGAGGGAATGGGTGGTTCTGTGGACATCCAAAGTCTTCTTGTCTTTGAAAGTCATCTGGCAAATCTCACAAATGTACTTCCGCGTTTTACAGTGCGTCGTGCGCATGTGTTTCTTGAATCTTACCTGGCAGACGAATTCTTTGCTGCAAATGTGGCAGGTAACTTTGTCCGTCTCGGTCGGGTGCATGAAGTTCTTGTGACTGGTCAGGTGACCGGTGGACTTAAACACTTTGCCGCAAATATCACACATCACTCTCGCTGGAAGGTCCACATGAAACCTTTTATTGTGCCTGTGTAGTGAGGCTCTGCTCTTCACTACAAGGCCACATTTAGGGCACAGAAAGTCTGATTTTTCCAACAACTTTTCTTTGACACTGTGACAACGATTTTTGTGGCTCAAGAGTAACTTGTCAGTTTGGAAAACTTCTTGACACACTTTGCACTCAATGGAAATTGCCACTGTATGGACGATCTTATTATGGAGCTGCAAACTTTGTGGGGAATGAAACTCTTTTTTGCAAATAAGGCACCCGTAAGTCTTTTCTAAAACTGCATTACAAGACTCAAGTTTTGAACACTTTTTGTACTGAACATGGTCTGTTAATTCGTCTTCAGAAGAAAATACTGTATTGCAGCATTCACATTTTATAGGAAAAAATAAATCTGCTTTGTTGACAACAGAATCTAAATTCTCCTCATCAAGAGTCGAGAGTAAACTGACATTTTTTTTTAAAGTGTTATCTTCAGAACTGACTAAATCACTAATGTCAGATTGCAATGCTTGTAAGTATTTTTTATTTTGTTTAGTATTTAATGAAATAGCATCTTTATTTTTTATACTTTTCGCAACAACAGGTTTGTTTGAAGATTCATCATCTTCGAGAATTTTGCAATTTATCTGACTTTTTCTTAAAAACTTATTAGACATCCTTTTTCTTTTATTTACACTATTTAATGTAGGTGATTTCTTGGACAATGCAACTGTAAATTCGCTTTCCTTTTTCAAATTTTTCCTCAGACCAGCTCCACGGATATGGGTAAGGCGTTTCTTCAGAGGTCTTCCTTTAAATACCTAAACACAGAAAGCATGCACAATTACTATTCTTTTCTCAGTTTAACAACACTAAATAAAATGTCTTATGCCTAGCAGGAAATATTTCATGTTCTGATTTGGTCTACGAAAAATTAATCTATGATCTTCAAATATTAACCAAAATATTAATTAACTTAAACTAGAGCCCAGATTACCTCATACTGGGTACTCGTAACATACATGTAAATAAACAAGTAGCTGTTTTAAGGGGTTTCGCTAAAACGGTGTCACAGGCAGTCTTATTTACACGGCATTCCAAACAGCCCAGAGCTGAGGTATTGGTGGTCGTTGGAAGAGATGCTGATGTCTTGCTTGATCAGGCTCAGAAGGTCGAGCTGGTCTCCGGAGAACTGAGGTGTCAAAAGGAGACAAGAACCTATGACACTGAAGTGTCCTTAAGTAATTCTAAGACGAAAGTCTCTGAAAATGGTCTTAATACATGATCCACTTCCCATCTAGAAACAGGAAAAACACCACTTAAGATGGGATTACCCTTCATGCAAAAATATTTTGGAAAATTTAAATGATAATATCAGTAAAAAGTGAGAAATTAACAATCTATAGCCTCCCACAGAATCAGACAGATTATCGCGTGGTCCGAAAACCATATAAAAACAGAGATGTCCCAAAACAGTATCCTTGAGATAATAATGGTAATTGATTATGAAAATTAAACTAAGAGTTTAGTATTTTTTGAAGTTCTATTAGTAGCCTATGTTCATTTAAAAGTTCTGTGAGACAAAGTAATCATTCTAAAAATAAATCAGTTTTTAGTAAGGATCTGAGAGATTACACGGTTAACAAATTAACTACATTTTATTACATTGTTTCTGATATTTGGTTACATTGGTTTATTCATTTAAGGCTCGGAGTACTGCATGACGAATGATCAGTGCCCATGTAGATCAACAAGACTACAGAAAACAAGGCACCTGAAGAGATGATGACATTTCAGTAGGTTTTTGAAGAGAAATTAATTATGATTTTTTAAATTTATTAAACAAATTTAATAAATTTGAAAGCCAACTTAGAAGTCTTTCGTAATTATTCTTTTAATTTATGATTAGTGTTGTGCTGCTCTTAGCACCAATATTTCTTGGAAAGAAACCTTTCGTGTAAATTTAAAAATACTAAAGTTGTTCATAACCATGTTCAAGTGATGACAGTGACTCTCTTTTACATGCCGCCGAGGAGATTTGATCCAAAAACATAAATTTGGTCTCAGCTAGGAATTTGGTATATGAGAATTTTGAATTTTTCTAATAACTATTAACTTTAGGTTTCAAACGGCTGATAATAATAATACTGATGGATTATAGTTAGCTTCAAAAACGTAACGGGGAAGAAAACCTCATGCTTGAAAGGATAATTTTTCCATAATAACATTTTCCATCGCTCTACGTTTCAAAGATTTAATCCTCTTCGTCAGGTGCGAAGACAATTAGTATATATAAGACTATTAAACCCCACTTAAGAATTCTAAAGACTTAAGAATTCTACCACATTTTGAATTTAATCATAAAAAAAACACTTTTAAACTGTATCTATTTAGTAGGAAAGCAATTTATTTCACTATTTTAGTATAATCTGTTCTCTTACAATCGATTTGAGACACCTTATATGAAACACTCTGTATGTACACTAAATGTGCCCTAAACAGTAAGTTTCTAAGTATAGTTAAAGGCACATTTATTTCATCTATCTGTAGCACTAATAGCAAATTTAAACCCGTTTGGAATTAGGTGCCTTCTGGAGGGCAGGAAATGAGGTTCTGAAAATATAACATTTACAGGCGTACTTCTAGCGGAATTAAAATATGTTGATAGCTCATCAAACTCAGAATGAAAGTCATGGTCAATAGATGTTTGGTTCAAGCCTTAAAGCCACATTGCAGCCTTACTTTTATTAGACTTACAAATCTGAATTAGCTCCAGAAAACGTCAAAGTATGCTTTAGAAATGCATGCAAGGAAGGAATTTATATCTTACGGACAGATAAAGAGCAGCGCTTAGTTGTATAGTTTAAGGATCTGAATCCGTTAAAACGTACAATCTAAGAAAGTAAATAACACACTTTTAAGTGAAAGTATGCAATAAGAGACTTTTTTAGAACATAAACTGCATTATCTTCTACAGTACAATTGCGTACAGGCCGTAAAGGATGCGCATGTTACTATAGTGAATTATAATTACCTACACCCCATTATTTAGTACATTACTATCCACACCATGAACACTTATACATATTTTTGTATACAAATGTGACACACTATACTTTTAAATCATTGTATATTTTCTTTAATTGATCAATCTGAATCAACATGAACAGAGCCATATACATCAGTAAAGTTTCCACAATATTTTAGATTAATTATATGTTAAATCTTATCATTTGTATAGATCAGGCATTTTTTTACGTGCTTATCAAACGTTTGTTTCCATCTGAAAGTCTTTTCACAGTTCTTGCAACTGTATTTATCTACACTGCTGTGTACTCTTTTGTGGTTCTTAAGAGTAATGCTTTGTTTAAATGAAGCACCACAAGTGTCACATTGGAAAAGTTTTTCGTCTAAATGAATAAACCTGTGTATCTTTAAGGTAGTTTCTGACTTGTACTGTTTTCCGCAGATTTCGCAGTAGACTGGATGAGGAATAGAGCGGTTTGAATGGAACCTTTTTCTATGTATCACCAGATTTTCCTCTAGGTCAAATTGTTCATTACAGGTTTTACAAACAAACTGTCCAGGTTTTGAGTGGACTCGCAGCATATGCCTTCTCCTCGAGCCTTTCCCTTTAAATAACTCTCCACAGATCTTACACAGAAAACCGCCAGCATCGTGCGTTTTTAAGTGCTTCTTTAAATTATGAATATTTGAAAATCTTTTGTCACAGGTTGAACAGGCACACCCGTAATGCTCGTCAAAGTCTAGATGAGCCGCTCTAATGTGTATCTTTAACCTCTCTGGCCCTAGAAACAGCTTTTGACAAGTGTTGCACTCAACTTGTTCATAAACAGTGTGACACGATTGTAAGTGGGAGTTCAGCAAGACTGGAGAAGTAAAGTCTTTTCTACAAATTATACACACAATAGCCTCTCTACTGTCGCTGTGAAACGCCAACTTGTGTTTCCTTAGTGAATTCTTATTTGACATTTGTTTTCCGCAACTATCGCACTGGTGTCGGTAACTGCAACTGTCCGACGTTCTTCTGTGTTTCAACAGGCGCTTCCTGTCAGAAAATTTCTCTTTGCAAACTCTACAACTATACTTTTTATGGGCGAAAAAATGAGATTCGAGTTCCTTGTGGTTACTGAACTCTTCAATACAGACTCGGCAGATAAATCTTGTTCTTTTTAGGTGATCCTGTAAGAGTTCCAAGCTGCCACAGTTAATGTCACAGACCCTACAAACAGATCCATCGGTAGCATTATGGTTATCATATTCTTTAGATTCTTCAGTTGCGGCGTCTTTGCCGACAATAGTTTTGTTTGTTTTTTGAGAAACGTAAATTTTGTTTACATTCTTTTGGGATTGGCTAGTGAAATTACAATCAGTATCCAGAGTTACAGAATCATCTACAAATTTCTTTAGATCGTTAGGCATTTTGAATAGAAATTTGTTCAACAAATTTGAGAATGTCGATTTGATGGCTTCACTTAGGGAATTGTCAGTATTTGTTCCATTTATATCCGTTTCTGGTTGGATATTTACAGGAATGTCACATTTTTTTAGATCTTTATTATTACATATAGAAGCTTCTGCGACCAAACCTAGTTCACTGTTATAAGTATTTTCAGACAATGGCACATGTGGCTGTAGAGTTTGAGCCCATACCGTATTCAATGTCGACCTATCCTGATGTGTCAGTAGAAATGTCTTCAAGTTTGACGGCTTTGAAACTTCGGATGACTTCGCTGGCATTGTTTTCTTAACCTATAAACAAACGCATGCATGATTGATTTGATAATTTTAAGCACAAAAAATTTTATTGCTAAACGTATATGATACGCTATGATGAACACACTCGCTGCACAGATCCAACGAACCTCCCGTCGCAGTAGAGAACCGCAAGTCTTCACGTCACTTTAACAAAGCCATGCATTTCACACACAAAAATACAAGAATACTTGGTAAAAAGGGACTTTCAAGAAATGTATGGTAGCATAGTGAATTGTAGAGATGTTATATAATTTAATTCAGCCACACGCACCTTGGTTTGGCAGCAAGCTAGAAACCCGTAGTTGTTAATACCGTAAACATGCTTACCTAAAAAATAACTGACCGATTTGTTGTATTTTACAGTCTGTTTTCGTTACTATCTCATTGATATTACTGACGTTGACGTAAAAATTATTTAACATTTTATTTTGAGATATAATTTAGATTTTGGACCATCATTTTTCCACCAGACCAAAGTAATATAAATTTCAAATTTAAACTATAAAGGTTATACCACAAAATGGGAAAGTTATTTTTTGGAGGTCTTTTCAATTATGGTAATAGGCCTGGCCATCTAATCACTCTGTCGAGGATTTTTTTTAGGACTTAGTTTCCTCTATTCTGTGGTGAGTCGTATATGTGAAATTAAATATTTCATGTCACCAGTAAATGCAACGAGAACTTTAAATCTAGGGTCTAGTTATGCATTTTAGTGATATATTTTATTTCCTCTCATATACATAGCATGGTAGAAAGTGTTTAATGTCACAGAAAATCAGGGTTTAAATATTTGAATGTCCATATGGAGTACCCTGAATTAAAAAAGCGTTCTGAAAACAAGTATATAAGTGTATAAGTCCGTTTAGTTTATTTGTACAATAGTCTTAATCTTTTTTAGTTATTGTGGGTTTAGTAAAAGTTTTGAACAATAAATTTACTACCGTTTTGAAAGCATTAACAGTACAAGTTTATATTTTCTCTTAATAATGCCTTACTAATACAAATAACTAAGGTGTAAATAAACCCGTTTATAGATTACTTGCAGTTGCCCACAACTTCGTACTCATCCACTTTTCTGATGAATAAAAGGGGCGTTATATACATACATAACATTTTTAAATGACATACCAAATGCTCCTGAGATAGCTAAGGGTTACTAGAAAGAAATTCAATTCAACTGATCCGTTTCCGAATAACAACTTTAGGTTTAAATAACAGTGTTTCAAGTTGGAGGGACAGTGAAAAAATTGTTATAAGCACCAATTGAATAAGTATAATTTCCAGGCAAAATTCCTCTACATTTAATAAGTAGCTCTAATGATTTCAGTACCTCTTGAACTATTTTATATCAGCGAGGAGGAATCTTAAAGTTGTAGGCCTTAGTTTTCTTAGTGAAAGTATTTGTATGTTATAAGATAGAGCTCTGTGATAATTTTAAAACGAAAGTTGCCTTATTTGAGATATATATTATTTCCGTGTTTGTGCAAAATGTCAACACAATCGCACAAAGCAGTTTTTGGGCGACAGAAGCCAAAAATTTCTATCACATATAAAGTATTTACGATAAGATTTTTTTTAAAGAACACATGTTTTTCGCGGGTTACTCGACTTGCTGTCTGCTTATACTTTTAGTTTTCGATATTGGAAAATATGAATATCTGTAAACCTTAAACAATACATTATGTCCTTGCCTTCAGATCTCTGTAGATATATCTTCGCATTGCTTTGGTTCAGTCCACGGATCATGTCAATTTAAAACATAACCTGTCGGTAACTTATTCCTGATCAGTGCAAAACGCACTGATGGGTTTCGGTTCTCAACGACGGCACTTTGTGTCTGGTTCAGTGCTTTGTGATCCCATCACATTTACTATGGTCAAGGACTCGTTATGATCTCATGCTCTCTCAAATTGAATCACGAAGCGTATGGTTCGTTGAATCATGTCAGTTCCCGCTCTCCCCGTTTTTATTCCTTCATCCACTGTAAATATGCCACCCCACAATGAAACGGAAGCGAATGTTGATCAGCTTAAGCGCACACATCCATAACTTCCTTCGTAAAATTTATTTTATAACAATTTTTCATTGAGTAATTATTCAGGATTAACTAAATGGTTAGGCAGTCACTGCCGCTATCTTTAGTCATTTTCAACAACCATGTATCTACATAACCTAACCTTAACAGATAATACTACTACTTGTTGGCTACACTAGTGTATCACCTCGCGAAGCGTTTGAATTTTTTTTCGTTTCCGGAAGTAGCTATTTCTGTTTATTCATAAGAGCTAGTTTTACTTCCATAATTCTGTGACACGTCTTAACTTTAGCCCGAGAGTCGACAGTCAATTTGTATTGTAAAAGTACATAATGTTTTTTTTATCTATTGATCGTCACGCTGGTTTTAGTGGTGGTTGAAATGTGAGGATATCAAAAGAATTAGGTAAATCATTAGATAACTTTTTACTCAGATCACATTTTTGTAGCTTGACACAGTTAAGTCGGACTCCCCCTGACTCGTCGGTCACACTCCGAGTGACGGGTATGTGTCGACAACTGGGACGGCGGAATCAACAGTCTGACATATATATATATATCACCGTCAGAAAACTAGATACAAAAGACTGAAAAATCACCACTTTCGTGGTTGTTTCATATTATGGTTAGTTTTATATATTACGGTTGGATTTCAGTTTGTTAATATAAGAAAAATATGACTGAAAAAATATAAATTCAACAGATTGTGTGCTTACACAATGCAAGTTGGCTCTAGGCTTCTAGACAACTGACAATTTCGACCTTATTTACGTTTCATTCTCTTTACTTAAGTTTTAGGGTACTATAGAAGGTATTTAGGAATTGAGTTTGTTTTACTTTTACATGTAAGCAATCTACATGTCAATTTCGTCTAAATCTATCCACTAGGTTTTGTGTGATTGGTTATCAAACATCTGCACAAACTTTTGCACTTTAAAAAATATTTTTAAGATACCAAACACAAATAAAATGACAGGTGATAAATAAAAGGAAATTGTTTATATGATTATAGGGACCTTTTTCATATTTTTATATGTATAATTTTGTATACTCGATTCAGATATACATTGCACGGTGGCAGGTTGTCACAAAATTTATGTATTTAAATTTGTACAATATTTCGTAAGAATGTCAAGTAACCTTATTCTTATAGAACCTTCTTCTTCTTATCATGAATGATTGCAATATCTCATGATCAAAAAAGGTAGCCTAATAAAGCTTCCGTTACAATTCATAACTTTCAACAGCAAAACAGGATTAAGTGAAAAGGTAGGGATTGGTACCCACCAAATATACCTACCACGGATATGGTATTTATTGGATTATCATGGAACTACCTTGAATTTCAGGAATGCTTTCGGTCACCTTGCTCCTAGTAATTGGGTGCAATGACAACATTTAGGATTCTTTATTTAAGTTCGTTCTTGACGAAAGAGTTTTGAAAGGATAATTGGATTTCGGACACTTGCCATCGTTATATGTTTTGTTTCGAGTATTAAAATCTAGCCTATTATTCAGGCACACGTAAGACCCAAAGACCTTAGAAATAAGGTAAAAATAAGGTAATGGACCGCCACTAAAAGTCCTGATTGTAGAGAATGAACCCAAGCGATGTTACTACAGGAGGCCCCGTTCAACATTCAGGAATTAGCAACTATTGGGCCTATCGCTATTCTACCACGACACGAATGAGATTTGGAAATGGACTCCTCACAACGACCATTTTTGACTTCACCAATTGCTTTGAGACTTCGTGTCCATGTAAGGTTGGATGATGACAACCAGATGCTTTGAAGTATGCAACTGAAGGGCTATGATCACAAACCACTCTGCGTGCTAACCTTGCAGTTTTACAGTGCACAAGCAATGTACTACAACACATTAAGCTTTTATCCTATTGGACATCGCCAGTAGCCTACAATTATGATAATTACATGGATTGGATGAAAAATTAGGATTTATAAATAACAGATGTTCGGGTCAAAATCTCTTTATTTTTTTTTAATTGTCACAAAAATATACTCAAGGAAGCTCACCTAGAAAAGTATAAATAACATTTCTCAAATGAGTTATAGGAAAATACTAATCCTATAGCATCCAAAAATCTTAAAAAATACAACAATATAAAAATAAAGTTGAGAGTGGTCAATCGGTAACAACATATTATATACATATGATTTTGTATCAGAGCAGTTTTAGCAAAACTGTTGAATTTATTACCAAATGAGATCTGCTTAATACTTATATAACACATAGTATAGGAATTGGATTTTTTTTAATATCCACTAACCTACGAGTATTACATTGCATTGACTTTCCTTGACGCTCCCCAACATCAAGTGCAACTCTCACTGTTTCAGCACAAAGCTCTCATACGCATTTGCACTGTAGTAACAATACTAAAAGTTTACAACAAAATTATAAAACTTATTCTTTAATTTGGAAGGCTGATTTATAACAATACACTTTCAAAGTCCAAAGACCACAAGAACTTATTTACACTCGGATATTGTTGTGCTACTATTTAGAATAACACCAGTTCCCAATAAACAAACACCCCCCACACAAACAATAAACAAACACCCCTAACAAAAACTCCAACAGCACATGATAACAATCTGTTATAAAAGTATAAAATTCCAAGGCTCAGTTCCTTAAAAAAGTACATCAAATATTTTATATAGCTACAACAGAGTGAGCCAAAATATAAATACTTATATATTATAAAATATATTTATAAACTAAGACCCTATCGGGTAATGAACTTAATAAACTATGACAATGATATAATCAAAGTTGCAATACAACGTAGTGTAACACATTTTGCCCTTTCATACGCTAGAATTTGGCCACACTGTGAAGAATTTGTATTTGTACTTTGTAGATCAATTTCACAGTGGCGGAATGTCACAGTATGTCAAATCATGGTGCTGTGCTAAACATATTAAATGGTGGCAGCTAAATGGCAACCTACAGGAACGTCACAAAATTGGGACGATGGTCTCGAGATCATACGATGTTCCGTAACGGAGGTAACACAGCATGGATCCGCCTTTAACTATTAAAACAGGAAATAGCTCGTAAAAGTATGTTATGCTCTATTAGTGACGGTTATCATTTAATACAATTGTCGACTGTGCGAGAAAGATTTTGTTAGCACAATGGCGTTCACTATCCAAAAATCAATGAAATAAAAAAATTAAGTATTTTGAGACCGTTAATAATTAACTATAAGTCACTTAGTTGTAAGATTGTAGAATTGACAACTAGCAAGCTAAGTTTAAAATTAATATAGTAATTATAAAAGAAGCAGTGAATGAGTTGATTGTATGATGGCTTGTGCAACTAGACAACGCACTGTTCCATTACATGAGATGGCTTACTACGCCTTGTATTAGTGATGAATAATTAAGATAGTATGTATGTTTACCGTGTCCATCGACATTATAAGACATAGAACACAGGAAAATGTGGGCATTTTATGAACGTATGAAAGAGCTACTTTTTCCTTAAATGCAAGAATAAATAACACAACCATTGAAAGAGATCATTAAAAGAAACATTCAAAAAACTACATATTAAATAACATACAATATTTTACAATAACAAATATATTAGTAGTGAGTAATTAATTGTACCTTATTTATCAGTCTATAACATCCTATTTGTTTGGAGGTATATAGGATGGTTAGGTAAATACAGTACATTTTTGTAGGAGACATTTTCCTGACTCCAACTACATCCGTACTAATTTGTGATGTAGTGTGAGGAATAAACAATGCAATTTACAAGCTGTATATTTGTAGTGTAATCTTGCTCAACCGAGGATCCCTGCACATTGGCCATGCAAATTATTATACTGTACCTCAAACCCTTCACTTTTATTTAGTAAATTATTTCTATTTTAATTGACATTTTTACCTACCAGAATGTTTATCACATTTTTTCGCAACTATTAACTTTACACTTGTCAATAGCTTTTCAAAGAACGCATCATAAAGTGGTGTTTGAATTTAACCACACAAATATTACATTTTACTGGTTTCTCATCAGAACATAAGCCGTTCATAGTTAATGACGTCTTGAACGTTTTTCCACATACTTCACAGCGGCTCTCCGTTTCAAGGAGAGGAGCTGAAGCGTTAGAATGGACCTTTTTACTGTGTCGGGATAATGCTAATACATTATCAAATTCCAGGTTGCAATGCTTAAACAGGCATTTTGCACGTGCAGGGTGTGAAAAATTCATGTGATTTTTCAATGCAGTTTTTCCTTTAATCGATACTCCACATATGCTACATTTGTGCGTGTCTACGTGTTTTTTGAGATCGTCATTGTTTGAGAACTTTTTACCACAGATTGCGCAAGCAGGCCTCAAATCTTTCTCGCTACCAGAATGTGATATTTTCATATGTGTTATTAATTTCTCTGGGCCACTCAACTTCTTCTTGCACACAGTGCACTTGATCCGTTCGTACACGGTGTGATAACTTTGTAAATGGCACTTCAGCGAGCTAGCCAAAGCAAACTCCTTTGCGCACACACCACACATTTAAAATATGGTACTCCATTTAGATGAAATGGTGTTTTGGGCTGAGGAACAGAATCGTGGCTCAAAACTTTCATGCCACACATATTGCATTCTTGTTGATAGCTGTAATGATTTAATGCTGTCCTATGCATAAACAGTTGTTTTTTATCGAAGAATATTTCCTTGCAATCTAAACAGGAGTACTTTTTATGGGTAAAATAATGGTTTTCGAGAGCCTTGTGGCTGTTAAATTTTTTAAGACACACCCGACAAGTAAGTTCTTTTTTCTGCAAGTGCTCCTTCAACAGTCCAAGGCTACCACACTCCAAGTTACAAATCCTACAGAAGGCACCGCTGATTGCAATATTTACTATTTTTCTTCTAGGAACATGTGATTTTACCTTATCTACATTTGAATGTGTCGCATCTTTTAAAATGGAACGGTGACTCGGTTGAGTATTTTTATCTTTTGAACAGCTACATTTAGGCCGGCCTCCTCTGCTGTATTTCCCGAGTTTTGTCGAATCAGTATTATGAAGTACAGAACCACGTACATTTAATGTCAATTCCTGGCTCTTCTGTCCGAAGGGCGAACCCCTATTTGGGGGTGCGATCAAGGTCCTGTGCAATTTAGAGTGTTCTTGATGCACCTGTGGAGATAACATCAAACCTTCTTTCTTTGGCTTAGTTTTAGCAGCTGAAGTACTACGTGGTCTTGCAGGCTTTTTCCACTTAACCTAAAAACAAAGACATGTGTAAAGGATCTGCTTTTTTATCTTTAACATTGTAAAAAAAAACACCCGTAAAAAAAATAAAGTTGTAATTGAATTGTACCTAAATTTAGAATAAACTAAACAACCTACAGGTTTGACGTAGTAAAGCATTTCACATACTTTTGAAATATTTAATATTCTTCAATTTCAATATTTATTACTATAACTATGCCAATTTAATATATGCTTTGCTTTAGTATGTGTTTACCCGGTATACTTATCAAGCACAAAAATTATCCCTACCTGCTGGTGGCAGCAAGAATAAAAGTGTATCAGTGAGGGCTAGGGCTAGGCTCTGACTTTTAAGAAGCCTGTATTAGGCATAGGTCCGTTGAAGAAACTACTGGCATATTCTTAAAAGTTTCTTGTATGAGAGAACATGCTACAAACCTATGTCTATCATCTGACACCATATGATAAGATAAATCTAGTTATGTGATATAAGTACATTAGAGTAACTCACGTTAAAGATAAATTTTAATTGGAATAGTAAACATAGTAATTGGAAATGAGGAAAATTAAAATAATCATACTAAATGCAATGTTCAAGTGTTTTATTTTTTTTAACACTAAACATAATAAAGGAAATATATTATTACTAGGATGAAAAGAAATCTACATTTTAAAGTTTACAAACATCACTACTATTGCCGTTTTGAAGTCAATTTACAAAATATGAAGCCCAAATAATAAAATATTTTTAAGCTACAACATCGAAGTATAAAAGTTGAAATAGCATTTTAGTTAAATTCACAGAATATGTGTTAAAACTATTTTATTTTTAAGAAACCACTTTTATCCAACCAAGTCTTAGGTTCGTCTTTATTTCAACTTGTAAGCTTTTACTGAGTTTTTGCAAAGTAGACACTTTTATGAGCGCTTTCAAATTAATTGATTTTTCCACTTGTTTTCTACATTAAATAGACTTAACCTATTAAGCCTTTCTTTGGAGGAATTATTGCTCTAAAGATAATTCTTTATTGACTTTAATGTAAGAAATGGTCGCTCATCTGACCCAACAGTTACTGTTAGTGTTAAACATAATAAGTATGCTAAGCACAAAATTCCAAACATTACAGGCTAATCTCTATAAGCAAAAGTTCAGATATCTCTTTTATGGCCTTTTTGGTTCGATAGCTGACTTCAAGGTAATTCGGAAAATTTCATGAGGAAATCCACTCATAAAACTTCATTATACTTTATGGTGAGTTCAGTTATTTAACTGGGGATAAAAACTCTGGAGTGAGTTCTGTAAAAATACTACTAGCACTTCTTCAAGTTTCAATGTAATTTGATTGATACAGTAGCACCCCCAAAAGATGATTGTAAAACTAAAAGTAAAAGAATACTTGACTGTAACTTAGTGATATACAGTATAATGTACTATAGCCAAATAAAATTATGTTTCAGCTATACTTACAGAATGGAAACAAGTTTAAATCATGCTTAAACTATATTAAAAAATCAGTAAAAAAAACTAACAACATATAACACTGGTGTGCTGCTCGGTTAGAAGAGCAAATAGAATGATCTGATGACCGGGGTAATCGGATGATCCGAGGTTGAATAATCAAGGTGCTACTGAAATAATAACTGAGTACCCAAAAAGTAATAGCAACATTAATCATTTTATTAAGATAATTTGAACACATTCATATTGAAATTCACTCCCTCCCAGTAAAAATACATAGAGGGTCTAATATAATAGTAGGTTGGCATTTTAAAGCCCCGCACCAAGTCATTACGTACACATATTACAGTTGTGCCACATAACTGCCACATAATAAGTAGCAAAACAGTTTGGTACTGTTATTATTGTTAAAAGCTAGTAAGTTATTTCATTACTAATTGTCATCCTTTATATTCGATTACATATACTTCATTGTGACATAGAAGTTAGAATTATGAATTAATCAATTGATAATACTAAGAATCTCAATAAGGATTCTATAATAATGTAACCATACGGCTCAAATACAAATTGGCTACTTCAGAATTTATCACAATTTTTCACAACTATGTCTCTTTAATAAAATGAATCATCAATTATAATCCTGTCCCCACAAATTTCAAAATGTTTGCGTATTTCCACAAGTGTTGTAACGCAAGAACTAACCTATAAAGACGTAACCCTATTCCCTAATTTTTTCTTATCCCATTAAAGAAGAACTAGAATGTTGTGAATTTAAACACAAATGTTTTCATCTTCTTTGTCTGAACAAGGAGACTGTCTATTGACAGACATATTTCCAAACTCCTTGCCACCTTTCGGCATTGAAGCTCCAGACTTCTTAACTTCTAAACAAAGAAAACATTGGATATACTTACCTATATTGTGGTGTCCTTTAAAATATATTTAAAAGAGATAAAAGTTTAAAAGAGAAATCTTAACTTTGAACTTTGGCGTTGGCGTTGTTAAACTGGTAATGTGTGCTACAATCAGAGATGGACTCTACTGGTATATAATGTCACATGACTAACAACCAACATAATTTAAAAAATCACAAATTTTCAACCATTACAGTCTAGGAGCTAAGAGGCAATTTGCAGTGCACACAACCAAGGGAGGCTCCACGATCTACTTTGTGAGGGGGGAGGGACACATCGGGTTGTTAGAGAGCCAAACAAAGGGGGTTTGAGGGTCCCCTCCCAAAAAAAGTAAAATATTTTAGTATTTTAAATTTTCTTAGTGTACTTCTTGAAACAAAACCTTTCATGTGATTTTTACAAAAAAAGACCAGTTACTACGTTAAACTAGATCCAGCCATCATGCCAACAATCTGAAGGTGCTATTTCCTCCTCCGCCTCTTTCTATAATAAGTATTTAAGCTCAAAATACTCAAAGGCTGAATCCTTGTAGATTTAGACAAGTAATACAACCTGTTTAGTAAAACATATGACTAATATAAATAGGAATAAATATATTTCCCTTTGAACATTTAGTCTAGAGGTCCAGATTAACACACACTATAGAGTAATGGAAGTGAGTAGTAAAAATTTTTAATTCACATGTTATTAATTTGTTATAAATAAAAAGGAAAGGCTCTAAATAATGTATAAGCTTATTTATATTTTCAATCATATCAACTACTGTTATTTTATACAGAGATGGAAACTAAACCATACACAAGAAGGCATTCTTATACTTTTTTACAAATCCTTAAAACTCAACTAAAGGTATGAGCGTAACCCAAAAAGAGTTTTTTCACTCTATGAGAAAGAGAGTGCTAAATATCACAAACAAGTAATCTACTTTTGAATTTTGAAAACCGTCAATGATTTTCCCAATGTACAGTTCAATATGTTCATGTGTATGATATAAGCATGATCCGGTGAATCAAACTTTTATTACAAATATTGGCTTAAATGAATATACAAGTGTTTAGTTTAACTAACTCTTTATTATAGATGAAAATTCAATACTTTAAGAATATTATACTTCATTTAGTTCAAAACATAATATAATATGGAGATATGTTTGTAGGTATAATGAGCTGATCAAGCTTTTTGATAAATTTTAGTTGAATAATGTAATAATCACCATGGCTGTTATCATTTTTAATCATCATTTAAATCATCCACACACTTCTCCACGTGTTTGTCAAACGTTTGTTTCCATTTAAAAGTCTTTCCACAATTGTCACAACTATATTTACCAACACTGCTGTGCACTCTTTTGTGAGTTTCAAGAGTAACTTTTTGTTTAAATGAAGCTCCACAAGTTTGACATTTATAAGGTTTTTCATTAGAATGAATGGCCTTGTGCGTCTTTAAAACCGTTGACGATTTATATACTTTCCCACAGATTTCACAGTATACGGGACGAGGATTGGAACGCAAAGAATGCACTTTTTTCTTGTGTTTTAACAATGATAACCCATTATCAAATTCTTCATTGCAGTATTTACAAACGCATTTCCCACTTTTCGGGTGCACATGCTGCATGTGTTTTCTCATTGCAGATTTTCCTCTAACAGAAATGCCACAGACATCGCACAAACATTCTGCATCATGAATTTCCAAGTGCCGCTTTAAGTTTTTATTTTGAAACAATTTTCCACAAATTGGGCAAGCCGATCCAAAATCTTCATCACAATCAAGATGCCACGCTTTTACATGTATTTTTAATCTATCTGGACCATTTAGCAGCTTCTGACAAATTTTACATTCTACCACTTCATAAACAGTGTGACAATTTTGTTCATGCTTGGAAAGCAAGCAAGAAGTGTTAAACTTCTTAGCACAAACTACACACTTATATTTTTCGCTATTTTTGGCATGATATAGTACTTTATGCTTATTTAGAGATTTTTTGCTTAAAAATTGTTTGTTACACATTTTGCATTGTTGCTTAAGATAACTACAACTGCCTGACCCTTTTCTATGAGCAAACAGACTTGTTTTGTCAAAAAACATTTCTCGACAAACCATACATGTATAAGATTTGTGGGTAAAAAAATGAGTTTCAAGTTCTTTATGGTTACAGAATTCTGCTGTACACACTCGACAAATCAGGTCTTCTCTCTCCAAGTGTTTATGTAACAATTCTATACTGCCACATTCCACGTTACAAACCCTACATAAGGAAACACTGGTTGCTGTTTCTTTCTTTTCTGGGTCAACTTTACGATATGGAGTCGTAGCGTTATTAGAAATAGAATTTTCACTCAAGTGAAAGCTTTCACTTGTTGCATGATTAAGATCACTTTTTGTACTAAGTAGAGGTACTTTGTTTGGCCTCTCATTAAATCGGTGAACAGAATTTTGTTGAGGTTTTACCGTGGTAGATTGAATATTGGGGTTCTTATTGTCTTTGGCTGTTAACTGCGATGCTTGTGACACAAAACTGGTGTTATTTTGTGAGTTACTTGCATTTATTCCGTTTACATACATGTTTGGTCCAATCATTATTAGTTTGTTTTTAACTGGAACACAAAAATTTAATGCCAATCCTGCAACATTAGTGGGTACCACTTGCGCCAACACTGTAGGCATGATAGAGTCAACGTTGCCACCAGACACTTTTGGTTTTATCTTCTTGTAAGGCACACTTAGGGGTTCAATTTGTACCAATTTACTGCGTAAAATTGAGTCAACTTGATGACTCCGTAAAAAAGTCTTTGATTCTGATTTTTTCTGTGATCCTGAATTATCTGCTGATGAAATATTGCATAATCTTGCCGATCTTTTTCCCATAACCTATAAACAAAAACACTTGTCAGCAAATTGCTTCTTTTTATTTGCAATAACTAGAAAAAGAGTACTGTATTGATATTTTAACCAAGAGTTCTGAATAGAGTACAATTGTACTACTTTCTTTGAATGTTGAGTTCACACCTTTCTCTTAGTGCACTGGAGTTTAACTCAACATTCACACGGGATCAACCCTTCCCACCATAGCTACTTTATGTGTAAAAGACTTGGTTGCTTCACTGTGCTTAGAAATCGTGTCTATAAAATCTCCCACCATAGCTAATTTATGTGTAAAAAACTTGGTTGCTTCCTGTGCTTAGAAATCGTGTCTATAAAATCTCCCACCATAGCTAATTTATGTGTAAAAAACTTGGTTGCTTCACTGTGCTTAGAAATCGTGTCTATAAAATCTCCCACCATAGCTACTTTATGTGTAAAAGACTTGGTTGCTTCACTGTGCTTAGAAATCGTGTCTATAAAATCTCCCACCATAGCTATTTTATGTGTAAAAAACTTGGTTGCTTCCTGTGCTTAGAAATCGTGTCTATAAAATCTCCCACCATAGCTAATTTATGTGTAAAAAACTTGGTTGCTTCACTGTGCTTAGAAATCGTGTCTATAAAATCTCCCACCATAGCTACTTTATGTGTAAAAGACTTGGTTGCTTCACTGTGCTTAGAAATCGTGTCTATAAA
This sequence comes from Homalodisca vitripennis, assembly GCF_021130785.1. Lineage (NCBI taxonomy): Eukaryota > Metazoa > Arthropoda > Insecta > Hemiptera > Cicadellidae > Homalodisca > Homalodisca vitripennis. Next base: position 11,128,009 of record NC_060207.1, on the reverse strand, counting down.
ATCTCCCACCATAGCTATTTTATGTGTAAAAAACTTGGTTGCTTCACTGTGCTTAGAAATCGTGTCTATAAAATCTCCCACCATAGCTACTTTATGTGTAAAAGACTTGGTTGCTTCACTGTGCTTAGAAAACGTGTCTATAAAATCTCCCACCATAGCTAATTTATGTGTAAAAGACTTGGTTGCTTCACTGTGCTTAGAAATCGTGTCTATAAAATCTCCCACCATAGCTAATTTATGTGTAAAAAACTTGGTTGCTTCACTGTGCTTAGAAATCGTGTCTATAAAATCTCTCACCATAGCTACTTTATGTGTAAAAAAATTTGGTTGCTTCACTGTGCTTAGAAATCGTGTCTATAAAATCTCCCACCATAGCTACTTTATGTGTAAAAAACTTGGTTGCTTCACCATGCTTAGAAATCGTGTCTATAACATTTGTTGTGCACTTAAAATTATGCATCTGATGAGACAATGAGAATACATCTTCACCTTTCGTATGACACTATATCTTGTGGTCTAGGCGCCTCTCATGTCCAAATGATGTAACAAGTTCATTTTGAACTTCTTCGTCACCGGCTTTTTTTTGGATCTCTTCAAGCGACTTCAACTCCATAACAGCGTCATATCCCATATGCTGCACTAGGAGAAAAGTGAATTGGAGCTGAACTCAACATTCACATAGAATCAACCCTCCCCCCCATAGCAACTTGATTTGTACAAATGATGTTGTGCCATAATTGGCTTGTAAAAATAACCAATATCACAGATGTTTACATTCTATAATACTATTTCGACTGAAATATTGAAATGAATTATTGCTATAAGGTGATAAACAACAGAATGTACGATCACAGCTTTTCCGACGAATGTCTTGTCATTTTCTCACGCAAAGTCCATTTATAGGTTATTCTCGGTTGTCGCAATTTATTGATCATTGATACCTATCGACCTACAAATCTAATAACATATCTTCAATTTGATATTTCATGATGAAGCTACATGTTGTCTTGACAATTTTTTATCTATTTTAAGTGATTTAACTTCAGTCTCCTGAACCACTGTAAGGGATGGTTGCTGCCTTCATGTTATAACGAGCACCCTAGGAGCTAACAGCAAAGATCAGGAAAATATTCATGACTACTCGGCCCAGTTCCAAAGTACTATCGCCCAATAAAAGTTAACATCAATGGCCATGAAATGTTTACCACTACCCAAGAACTGGTATCCACTACAAGCTAATACTAAAGATCAGGAAAATACTTATCACTGCTCTACCGAGTACTGAGGAACTGGCGCACACAGTGGTCCAAATAGCATATCTTGGTGATAAAATTATTGATGGATGCTATATAAACATAACGATAAATATACATAATCATTTTAACCATCATTGTACTGTTTAAAAAAAAAATATAATAATTTTAAATGAATAAGTATATAATTAGGCTACATATCCAATCACGATACTGATCATTCAACATTATAATAATTCGTAGAAGTTACCTCAAACTATATATGTTACAAAATAGCATAAAACGTGATGTCTTGTTAATGAACAAAATAACACAAAATAATAGTAATGTAATGGACAAATGGAAGAACTTAAAGAAGTACTAGTTTCTGACTATGTTTAAATTTGCACAGAGATCTCCTAACCCCCAGTTCTTAACAGTCTGAAGTCCCTAATGACACAGGAATATATAGGTAGATTTAATTTCAGTTTATTAGATATTACATTTTATTCTTTTTTTCCCACCTTGATAAGTAGTTTGGACCACATGTGGCGTTTACTAGGAGCTAATAGGTTTACAATCAAGCTTTAGTTATAAATGGGTGGAAAATTGATTTGGAAAAATAATTGAGGCAAAGTTACGGTATATTGTACCATAAATATATCTTTGTGGTCTACTGTATCTAGGAGTAGAGTAGCGGGAGGATGCGCCGTTCCGCCTGTCATGGCTCCCTGTGAATTACTTATCTTGCTCTTCTAAATGCATCAGGCATGCTAGACTATAATTTAATTACATTTTCGAATAAAATAACATTATGTATTTAAATCATCACTACAATAAATTTATATGATTTGACTATATCTTTTCAATATTGTATATTTGCATAGTATTATTAATCATATTGTTTTTGTCGTTGTTCTTGGTTTATTTTTGTCTATTAGTCTATTTTCAGTTGAGTCTATTTTCAGTATTAGTCTATTAGTCGATTGAGAGTCTATTTTCTTTGGACAATAATTATAAAGTTTGTAATTATTTTAATATGATTGTAACATTGTTTAGTATTATTAATAAATTGTGTTGTTATTTTTGTAGTTATCAATTTATATCATACATTTATATTACTCACATTAAAAAAAAATAGATAAACACAAATACAAACCAGTTGGACGTCTTGTAATACTTACCATAAATTAGGAAATTTAGTTAAAAGTATAATTTAAATAGGCACTATACATATGTTAAACGTTCAACAATTATCAATACATTTCGATAACTCCTAAATTACGAGTATTGATTAAATAATGCACTAGGTTAACTATGACGTTAACGACGACTAAAATAACACTTTTAAGTTGAATAAGGCACATGGACACAATGCGGACAACGAGATGACACTGGGGGAGGCAGACACTACGGTGACAGGTGGGGAAAGTATAACTGAATATTTTTAGAATAGCTAGTTTGAAGAATTCACTCAAATCGACCCTGCTCTTCATGTGAGCTCCCTACAGTAATTCATTCATCACTGCTCAAGTGAATGATTGGGGGAGCTAAATTTAGGCAGCTAACCACCTAACCTTTTATCATACATATACTTGAAAATTAATTCCACAGTTTTTTAAAATAAAAATCAGTGACATAAGACACAAATCTGAATGTCACTGATTTACAAAAGATGGTGATAAATAATTTAACCAGTTTAATTTAAATTCGAGCACCACACATACATAAATAACAAACTTTGACTTTGGGTGTTTTTGATTTTAAGTTATTTATAAGCAACATTATTTATGATGCAACATATTTCACATACATCGCTGGTTTTAAATGAAAACTGTTACCTGTAAAATTGGCAGAAATGACTACACAAGTGTTTTGTTCAACTAACTCTTTATTATTGATAAAACTCAACACTTATAAAATAGTTTACTGTGTTTAGTTTCATACATAATATAATATAGTAGATATACTTGTAGATTACATAAAACTATCATGCTTAGGACTTTTGTAAACTGTTATGGATAATGTAATAATCACCATGGCTGTTATCAAACTTAATCATCATTTAAATCATCCACACACTTCTCCACGTGTTTGTCAAACGTTTGTTTCCATTTAAAAGTCTTTCCACAGTTGTCGCAACTATATTTACCAACACTGCTGTGCACTCTTCGATGGGTGTTAAGAGTAACTTTTTGCTTAAATGATGCTCCACAAGTTTCACACTTAAAAGGTTTTTCATTAGAATGGATGGCCTTGTGCATCTTTAACATTGTTGCCGATTTATATACTTTCCCACAGATTTCACAGTATACGGGAAGAGGATTTGAATGCGATGAATGCACTTTTTTCTTGTGTTGTAAAAATGTTAACTCATTATCAAACTCGTCATTGCAGTGTTTACAGAGGAATTTACCACTTTTAGGGTGCATACGCTGCATGTGTTTTCTCATTGTCGACTTTCCTTTAACAGATTTTCCACAGACTTCACATAAACTTTCTGAATCATGAGTTTCCAAATGCTGCTTGAGGTTTTTACTATGAAATATTTTCCCACAAATTGGGCAAGCTGATCCACAATCCTCATCACAATCAAGATGCCATGCTTTGACATGTATTTTTAATCTTTCTGGACCATCTAGCAGTTTCTGACAAATGTTACATTCTACCACTTCATAAACAGTGTGACAACTTTGTTCGTGTCTGGAAAGTAACCCGGGGGTGTTAAACTTCTTGGTACAAACTACGCACTTATATTTTTTGTTACGTTTGACATGATAAAGTAAGCTGTGCTTATTCAGAGATCTTTGACTTGAAAATTGTTTATTACACATTTTGCATTGTTGCTTAAGATAACTGCAACTGCCTGACCCTTTTCTATGCGCAAACAGACTTGTTTTGTCAAAAAATACTTCTTGACAAACTGTACATTTATACGGTTTGTGGCTGAAGAAATGAGTTTCAAGTTCTTTATGGTCACAGAATTCTGCTGTACACACTCGACAAATCAGGTCTTCTCTCTCCAAGTGTTTATGTAACAATTCTATATTGCCACATTCCACGTTACAAACCCTACATAAGGAAACACTGGTTGCTGTTTCTTTCTTTTCTGAGTCAACTTTACAATATGACGTCGTAGCATTTTTAGAAATAGAATTGTCACTCAAGTGAGAGCTTTCACTTATAATATGTTCAACATCATTATTTGAACTCAGTAGAGATTTTTCGGTTGGCTTCTTATTGAATTGGTCAACAGTATTTTGCTGAGATTTTAACGTGTCAAATTTAATATTAAGGTTCTTATTGTCCTTTGATGTTGATTGGGTCAACGCTTGCGGCAAATAACTGATATTGCTCTGTGAGTGACCTGCATTTATTCCGTTTACACACATATTTGGTCCAATCAATATCAGTTGGTTGTTGACTGGTACACAAAAATTTAATGCCATTCCGGCAACATTAGTGGGTGCCACTTGTGCCAATACTGTAGGCATAATTGAGGAGTTAATATTACGGAGTGTGGGAACCTGAACACCTGAAACTAATTGTTGTTCTGTGTGCCCAAACGGTGCACCCAGATTTTTGGATACCACTTGCGCTAATACTGTTGGTCCAACTGAGTCGACGTTATGAAATGTTGAAACTTTGCCACCGGCCACTTTTGGTTTTATCTTCTTGTAACGTAAACGTTTAGTTGGGGGTTCAATTTGTGTCAATTTACTGCGTAAAATTGAGCCATCTTGATGGTTCTGTAGAAAAGTCTTTGATTCTGATTTTATCTGTGATCCTGTATTATCTGCTGATGAAATATTGCACGATCTTGCCAGATTTTCCCCCATAACCTATAAACAAAAACACTTGTGAGCAAGTTGCTTCTTTCTATGTGTAATAACTAGAAAAAGAGTAAAGTAGTTGATGTTTTAACCAAGAGTTCAGAATTAATAGAGCCAATTTCGTAAAACACACCAACATGCCACACAGTAATTGTACTTCTGCTGTCATAAATTCTTTATTTACAAACTATACACCAATTTCGATCAGAACATTGCACTTACAAGTCTATGATTTTAGACAATGCATAACTTATAATATGAGTTTAACTTTAACCTGTTAACGAGTGCAGCAAAACATACCCAAATGAGTGCACACAGAATTTGCCGTTTGGTCCCATATGAGGGAGCACGGCATTTTCCGTTGCAGACTAATGACTGTCAGTTCGTTCTCACTGACTTACTGTGACGTCTAGCGGAGATTTTTGGAACTTTTCAGTTGTTCCTAATAGTGTCGCTAAACAGTGTTGCTAGTCCCGTATCGTGGTGGCACCTGGTGATAACTTTTAAAACTATTTTACGGAGGCGGGACACAAGACCCGCTACGCTTCCAAGGTCACCATTTTATAAGGTCACTCCCCCAGAATGACACAAAGAAGCGTAAACTACTCAGGCAGTTCTATGTATGCAAACACACAATTAGAACTGGATAAAGAAGAAAAGAAACCAGCTATAAATGTTCAACATGAGAGGTTGCCCTTTGTATATATCCTTGTTTTGAGCAGTATCACACACTAGCAAAGTTTTAAGACAAAATTATTGCTTTTAACAATCTACAATGTATTTTTATATACATTTAAACTATAATAAACAAGTTTATTAACATTTAAAAGTTTTTTTTACTTTACTTCCTAAAAGTCTGTCACTGGTCAGTGAGGCACTCAGTATGGACCGTCATAGGGGTTAACATACAATTCCAGATTTTGAAGGTGGTTGAAGTACAGTTTCAATACAAGTGTTTAATTAAACCTTTCCTGTTGAATGTTTGATAATGGAATCATAAAGCGGAGGTTTTATCCATGGCCTCGAGGATTTATTTATAGTGTGGAATTAAGATACTGTTTGAATATATGTTATCAAAGCTTGAATAACGAGATAAAAATTTTTATAAATAGGGCTATTGAAAAAGGAAGAAATCTCAAAATAGCGGATAGCATTACATGATGCCAAGCAGTTGTCACTTAGACTTCTTTCTTGTGCTGGCTTTGTAATGGATAGTTAGTACAATCTCTTTATCGAGGTGTGTGGCTTTGCCTCCCTCACTCCCGCCATCGTTAATGTTTGTTTACAAGTTATCGTCTCGCAAAACCCCCTTTATCACTATATTTATTCATTTGGTGTAAAACTTGTTTAATTGTGCGGTGATAGGAGGGCAATCTAGTTTCAACCTCCTCTTTTTTATACTATGTGCTGTTTACCGTGGTATAGTGACAATTACTTTAAGACTGAGTTGTTCAAGACCAGTTCCATGGACCAAACCAGTGCAGTTGTACTGTGCCAAGTAAGGGTGAAGACGTCATTACTGTAAGCCACACAGAATTCTTCACGTGTAATTGCATCTATTACCATATATTAGCTGGAGAAAGGAACGAGTGTATCTTGGTAATAGTGTAATACTGAAATGGTTTTCTGCTGCTGTTAAGGAGGAACTACTGACCAATCCATTTTAATTTTTACGAGAGCAAGTTTATTATTTCAAGTAAGTTGATTAGGTGATTGTAGATGTAGGTTAATATTTGATCATTAGAAATTGTATGTCTAACTTTGTAAATTTCATTTGCTATTTTATTTAGCTACTTTCTGTAAAAAGTCAAGAGAATACGAAATTTGATTCTATAGTTAGCATGTTACTATTATACTTATAAATATGTTCGTGTAATGAATTTTGCATCTATTACACCTAATTCATTACAAAAAAAGTTGGTGTTCTGCATATGAAAAACCTACTTTATATGTGTATATGTTATACATAATGTATTACTAAACTTTAGTAAGTCATTAAAAATTACTGTAGTACGTGTTTCTAGTCCACACATCCCACTACCCTCAATAAAAAACTATTTTCAGACATGTTTGATTATCCGAATACCCCCTGCACTGATTGTTTTGGTTAGTTGGCACTCTACTGTATTAGCTATTCTGGAACTGGAGAGGGAACTAGGTTCCATGCAATAGATATAAATTCAAACAAAAGTATCTTTATAGTACCTCCAGTACTAATATATTTCAGTAATTGTTCTTAAACAGTCATAATTTAATACACAGTGTTTGTACATAATGTATCAACAGTACCCACTAAAACAGAAGCTTAAGATAAAATACAGTGTTACATTGGTAATAAATGATATTTTATTACATTTATGATTTACATATATTTTATAATTACATTTCACATAATATTATTCCATAAATAATATTATCTTCTTAGTCATGTAAGACATTTAATTTAAAGCTTTTTCTACATAACCTTGTACGCTTAATTCTTAGACTTAAGCTTGTCTGATTGAAATCTCCACTTGTATAATCTGAACAGCATTAATATGTGTGTGCTTATTAAAACATTCTAAGTGATACAATAATACAGTGGGGACACTATTACCAAAATGTGGTTATCAAATGTTCTGGGTTATCCACAGCACTTAAGATTTTTTTCGTAATCCTGTCGCTACTGGAATAAATTCATTTAAAGACAGAAATTTACTGAACTGAAACAATTAATTGCTTTATACATTACTACTGCACGTAAATCATTCCGCCTGACTTCCAGATATTTTTCGTAAGTATTAATGCAGTGAGCGTCACATATGATTGTTGCTAGAACTCGGGCTTGTGTTTTTGGCCATAGCGATGTTTCCTTGCTTACACCAGAATATTATTGTGTTGAAATGTGCGTGACTTTGTAAACTTTCCTACATAACAATGTTTAACTACTATACTGTATATGTTGTTATGTTATACCTTGCTTTCCATTAGGAAGTGATTATATTCCACATATATAAATAACAAGTGCTAATTCTTGCTGTAGGCACATAACATTAACTTCAATTCTTAAAATTCAATACTAACCATAAGCAAGTTCTTTTTTTATTCAAGTCTGTCTTACCCAAAATTTAGAATATGTGAAATAGACTTGGTCCCATTAATTTCATAGAACTGTATCCAGTAAAATATTTATGTTTATGATTTTGTATTTTTTTTATACATAATTACTACATTTATCTATGTTTTAGTTAAAAATCTAAAGTAAGATACTATTTTAATTTGTATTATTGGGAAATAAATATTCATCCATGTATAATCATGTCCCTAGTGTACGTTAATTTGTGTTTTATGTTAAACGAGTTTTTTTATATTGCAGTAAAAGCATTTTCAAATTATACGTAATACAAGGTCAGTCAAAAACGACTCATCACTTGATATGCTCCAAGCTGAGTAGTTTCATATCTAGTTTAGTTTATATCAATACTGACTAGTCCTGCCAATGAGAACTCTCGCTGACAATCTTTCATACAATTTACAAATTTTGCAAGCGTGCTTCAATTTAAGGCTGGCATATTTTTATCGTCAACAATACGTTGTGCAAATATTGGTGGCAACATAATCTGTTAAAAGAATGTAACATTGTTGCTTTATCTATGGAGAGAGAACATACCAATATCTGAAATAAAGAATGAGATGTCGATAATCTGTTACTGATGATGGCATTGATAAAAATTAGAATGACGAAGTCTCAGAAAACTATATGAATTATCAAACTATTCTACATATAATGTATATGGTTTTATATCAAGCGAATTTGAACTATGAGTAAGTAAACTTTCTACTCTAAATTCGAAAGCACTTGGATGATCTGAAAACCCATTGGGATTAATAGGTGAATTGTATGGTCCTCCAACAGAAATACTAGTAAGTCAGACTACAACTTAATGTTATACACAAATTATACATACAAGTAGATAGATAGTTTGCACAAACTGCATGAATTTAATTAATTATTATATAACCAAATGGAGTTAGTTTCTGAATAGTACTTGTGATTTTGAGAATTAGTATCGATCAAATAAATATTCTTTATTTATCACCTGAAAAATCCAAGATGGTTAACTTTAAAGAATACATATTAAAACAGCCCAGGATGGAAACAAAAACCTTGAATCTTTTTAGGAATATCAAGCCCTAAATTTCATCTATAATGATGGAGGGGTGGTTACAGAACTTGAAAGACAGATCAACCTATCAAGGGACAGAAAATATCCAACTCACAAAATTACAGACAAATTATGACCATTAAGTGTTGCCCAACTCTGCAGAGGGTTTAGTCTACTTCAAGTAGTAAAAGCTATCATGCTGCCATTTACACCTACATATTTATTTACCATTTTCATCCTTCGCCCACACATTTTTTTGCATGCCTGGCGTATACATGTTTCCACTTGAAAGTCATTTCACAGTTATTGCACCGGAATTTACCCTCGCTATTGTGTACTCTTCTGTGAGTATTTAGAGTGCTTTGTTGTTTGAATGAAGCACCACAAATTTCACATTCAAAGGGTTTTTCGTCAAAATGAGTAAGTCTGTGATTTTTCAAAATCGCTTTTGATTTGTATTCTTTACCACACATTTCACAAAAGACTGGAAGAGGGATTGCTCGTTTTGAGTGAACCTTTTTTCTGTGTCTCATCAATTTCACCTCCATATCAAACTGTTCATTACAACTTTTACATACAAATGTACCGGATCTAGAATGCTCGTACTGCATGTGTCTTTTCATTGCAGATTTCCCTTTAATAGATTTACCACAGATGTCACACAAGCAATCTGTAGCGTCATGAGTTTCCATGTGTTGCTTCAGGTTTTGAACATTTGAGAATCGCTTTTCACAAATTGAACAAACAGCGTCACGTTCCTTGTTGCAATCTAGATGTGCTGCTTTTACGTGCATCTTCAACTTTTCTGGTCCAAGATACCATTTTTGACAAGTACTGCATTCTACTTTTACGTAAGCATTGTGACAAGTTTGCAAGTGGTGGTTCAGTTTCTCTAGAAGAACAAAGCCATTTCCACAGACTACACACTTAAACAGTCCACCACTCTTGTTATGGAATATTAAGTTATGTCTGTCTAGGTATTTTTTACTGAAGAACTGTTTACCACAAGCTTTGCATTCCTCTTGATAACTGCAACTCACTGATGTTTTCCTATGATCCAAAAGACTTTTCTTATCAGAAAACCTCTCTTGGCAGATCTTACAATTGTACTTTTTGTGAGTAAAGAAATGAGTTTCGAGTTCTTTGTGGCTGTTGAACTCTGCAGTACACACTCGACAGATCATAAGTTCGTTCCTCTCAATGTGTTCCTGTAACAGCTCCAGACTGCCACACTCCACGTAGCAGACCCTACAGAACGAACCTCTTGTTGTGTTATTACTTTCATCTGTCTCACTAACAGCAGATTTATTTTGATCTACTTTTAATTGTGGTAAAGTTTCTGAGGCATGCTCGTCAGTCCTCAATGGTAAACTCCCTTGATATTTATGATTAAGTTTATTTTTCTTTGATTTCACTCTGACTTGCTTTTTACATTTATTATTAGACCTAAGTCTACTATTATCCTTTGAAATGTTAGATGGACAAACTTCCTCAACATCTACAGGTGACATTTCGTTACTAGTTTTACACAGAGTGTGAAGATGATTTGCTAGAGGATTGTTTAACGAAACACTTAAGCCTGATAATACGTCTGCATTCTCACAGGACTTTAACCGATTCACTGGAAACCCTGTCAAACCAGTACAATCAAATGTAGAAATATCTACACCACCTGGAACTAATGATTCTGACTTAGCAACATACGAGTCTGTACTTAAGGAAGAATTTTGTTTAGATTCAATATGCAATGTCGAATTGCCTTGGTGGTTCTGTAGAAATGTCTTGACTCCTGATTTGTTGATTGGTCCAATGTCTGATGGAATACTGAATGAACTTGCAGGCATTGATCTCTTAACCTACAAACAAAGAAATGTGTAAGGAGGATGCTCCTAAAATCTCTTCAGACAGCTTTATATCAAATACGAACCATCCTTAAGACTGAACCACAACAGTATTTAAAGACCAAGACTGTTCTAATTCTCAAACGGAACTAAAAAACCCAAGATGAAAGAATGATCTATGTTGATAAGCAAGTGTATATATGTTACTATAACAAACCCGACAACTGCTTGTCACTCATGCTGGGTAACGTAATAGCCGACAATCATTATTTTATAGAAATATGCAAATTTGAAATCTCAGCACACTAGAGAAGGGAACGAATCTATATACATATATATATATATATATATATATATATATATGTGTGTGTATGTATGTATTTAAAACGATTTCTTGATTTTGGTATGGCGATTTTAGGTACCTAGAACTATTATTTTATAAAGATATTTGGTATCAATCAGAAGCTCTTGCACTCTAGATGTGTCTTTTGTGGATTTGAAATATATAAAAAAAAAGACCTCAACCTACAGACATCCAATGTTCTAATATTAATCTTTTGAAAGTCTATTTGTTCAGTTTAAAACAGCTAATTATTAAAATACATATGTTTCAGAGGCAGTTAATTCTTAATGCACTAACCACGTTAATATCAGATTATATCAGGTTACAACATCCATTGTTCACCTTGATATCATCTTTTTTTATTATAGTTTAAATTTCCCATATTAAAGAGAATTTTAGAATGAAATTAGAAGTAAATATATTATTATTCCTAGTGCAAGAAAAATTAGCATATGCATAGAAAACTTCAGTTTTATGTTAGAGAGGCGCTTAATAATTTTTATGCTCTTGGATTGAATTTCCTTCAGACACGTAGAGAATATTAATAAGGGCATTACAGACGTTTGCCAACCTTTTTCATTTTGACACTTTAAAAGAGGATAGACACCAGTAATCAAAATGTCAAGTTTCTTTCATTGTTAGTCTTAGTGATGACAAATATGAAATTACATATAATTTCATTTCCAGCACCAAAGGCCTTTGAATAATCGTTGTTACTATCATTAAAACCACCCTGACTTTATTCTTATTCTATCGTTATTTACATGCCATCAACACTTTTAAGTTGGTTCAGTGAATTTGTCATGATATCTTTATGAAAATACTCACTCGAAGTGCGCCTATTAAATTTTCCCAATTTTATGAAATTGAACAATTTTACCTCTTATATAGTTATTATGTTATTAAAAGTTTTGCACAAATGGATGTGCCTGTTATTTTGTATTTCTTTAGTAGAGTTTACTGAATTATTATGTTCTAGTTTTAGCTTGAGTTTCTCACATCAGGTTGCAGAACCATGTGATTGTTCTCTAGTTGCCATACAGAATGTATTGTGTGCAATCAGTTGTGTTGTTTATACAGTACGAGTAAAGTGTTATGTTTCTCAACATTTCATTGTACTAAAGATGTTTTAATACTGCGTTAATTAAAAAAATTAAACACTTCTATAGTTAAATTGTATTTTCTTGAGAATGCTTTAATAATTTAAAACCACTAACTGTTAGATAAGTGGACATAAAAAACAGTTGCGATACAAGTAATGAATGAGTGATATAGTGACTGAACCTGAATGTGAATCAGATGTCTTTGACCTTGCTTCAGGTTGACAGTAGAACTAAGTTAGTCCAAACAATCCTTGTATCTGCAATTATACTACCGTTTCAATTTTTACTATGGTAATGGTATACATTGGGAAAGAATCACCATCCATACATGGTCTTCGAGTAAAATAACAAGTAAGGCAGTAATGGGACTGACCGACAGAGTTGACTACTTCTTATAACGGGCTGTCAATATTTAGTCATCAATAGTCTTTATTACACTTTCTTTGAGAAACGTGCGTGCTTCAAAATTCATAAGTCTAGATACAAAGTAAAGTTGTATTGGTTTCTCTTCTCCAGTTCAAAAATTCTTCCAGGGAGTAGAGTGTTCTGCTAGCCAGCCATCTTGTAGGGCCGTCTTCAGCTTCTTCCATCATAGTCTTTATAAATTCTGGTAGATGTTGATTAACTTTCTGCCCATGTAAGATGGTTTCTTTCTATACTGTGTGGTATGGTTTAGAGGTCGGTGGAAACTTTATGCATGGTGAGTATACGTCTATGTATATCGTAGCCTCGTAGGAGTTCCTTGTCAGCATACATGATTACTTCCTTGATGTATAAGCAGACTAATGTTAGTATTTTCAGGCTTGGAAAAGAATCTCTGCAGCTCTCTCTAGGTTTAAAGTTCTAACTTTATTCTGATGGCATTTCCTGTCAGTGTTCATAGTTTGCACAAATGGAACATTTAACCAGTATGGGCTTGCAATTTACAAATTATGAATTATGTCTTGATTTTGAACTTTTGATTGGACACTAACAGAGGGTTTTTCAATATTTGTAGGAGTATCAACTTTGTTCAAACGAGCAGCTCTTTTATTGTCTCTATATCTTTTCGAACGTTGCCTTGAAAGTTCTTTTGAACGTGCTACAGCTGGACAATTAGTTTTATCCTGCTCTAGGTTTTTTTGCCTTTCTAAATATCTCATTTTACGTAATTTAGCCAATTCTCTTTGCCTTGCTTGATGAACATCAACATTGTTCAAACGGTCTGCTCTTTTATTTTCTCTATATTTTTGCGAACGTTGTCTTGCAAGTTCTTTTGAACGTAATTTAGCCAATTCTGTTTGTATTGCTTGATGAATATCAACATTGGTTAAATGATCTGCTCTTTTATTGTCTCTATATCTTTGTGAACGTTGTCTTGAAAGTTCTTGTGAACGTAATTTAGGCAATTCTTTTTGCCATGCTTGCTTCACTTCATAAGTCATATTTTCATTTACACTTACTTCTGTTTTCAGCCTATTGTAAATTAATAATTCTGCTTCGCTGTTTTCAGAGCTTTCATCACCACTTCTTTTTTTATTTGGTTTTGTGAATGATTCAGAATAATTGTCTTCATTTTTCTCCATTACAATTATTAGCTGAAAAAGAAAAAAAACAAATATTTACTACTGTGAAGTAATAAGTGGATAATAAGAACTTTCTTTCTGGATTGTTATCAGCTAATACAGCTCTACCATGTACATGTCACCATAGAAAGGAATATTGTGCTTAGGAAGCCATTGTTTCACAATGTTTTTTTTATATTTTCAGTGCGTACTCCATTTGGACGTTATGATATGGCAAGTTACCTACTACTACTTCACTTCTGGGTTCCAAGACTTGGCAGTAGTTTTTGTTTTATCCATTTAAAAAACATGTGATAGCTTGATATATGCTTTCCTTCTTTTTAAAAGCATTTGGTACAAATCCCTTTTCACTTCCTGCATGGATTATAATCAGTCTATCTCCCTTCAATATATAGACTCAAACACCCTTGGGTGCAGGGTGACCAGACGTCCGTCTTTAAGAGGACATGTCTTCCTTTGTAATATTTGTCCTCCTAGCTTTTGAAAATTATGTAAAATGTCTGGCTTTTTCAGCAAACAGTTAATGCTCAAAAATAGTAGCATCACATTAAAATATTCTTCTCATTTCCAAAGACAGGCCATGAAAAATTATTGCAGAGCACACCTAATGCCATGGCATGTGAACTGCTGTTAGATTCAGTTGTATGTTGAGTGTTGTCTATAGTGTCACTGACTCAATGTTGCTTCTATCCACTCAGCTGCACTGAGACTACTATCCCTTGATTTTCTATTTATGTATTATGAATGATAGATTAATTATTATTTAGTATAATACATCATATATTTTTCTGCTATAGCGATAATTTCTTATATATGTCTGTGAGTATAGCTTACTAATGATGTAATGAATCAATGTAATGAATTAATTCCAATTATTTTATTAATATTAATTTTAATATAATGTTTTACATTTTGGTTCAAATCAGTTATAATTATTAAAGAGAAAATTCTAATAATAAGTCATTCAATCTGCCACATGCAAAATAATTTGACTTTTATCTATCAATATACACTTTAATAATATGAATTCCTTTTATTTTTCGATTTATAAGTAAAAACAAATCCAATTTGAGTTTTTTAATTTGTATTACAAGCAATACAGTACTAATTTACGTGTGTTTATATATAAATGTGTTTATATATCAATGTTTTTCGCAAAGTTTATAAGTTTATTATCCTCCTTTTTACTTTAATGTCCTCCATTTCATCCCCATAAGTCCTCCTTTTAAGAATTTACGTCTGGTCACCCTGCTTGGATGATTTATCAGACTATGATTGAGATTTTATATCTGTAAAAAGAACATGTTTCACTGAGAAAAATAATTGGGTGATAATGGTCGTACTTTGGAGGGGATAAGCAGTATGACCAAGAAGAACTCACCAGATTGCACCATGCGACTTCTACCGGTTCCTGAGGTGAAATCTGCATTAAAAGGGACAAGATTTGAGTCTGAGGAAGATGTAAAAGAGAAAACAGCATGTGTCCTAAAGGAGCTGATAGAAGATGACTTCCAGCACGATTTCCAACAATGGGAAATTCACATGAGTTTTATACTCGTTACTTACTCATTGTCTATATAGAAAATCAAAATAACTCATGAAGATCAACTACCCATAGGGGTTTAAATGGGTTTGAAACCCCTAAAAAATATATATTTTTGTTTTTGAACACCCAGCTGTGTTATAAGCCCTTGACTGAATACCAGTACCTGAAATCTTTAAATCGGAAGTAGACCATAAGGACTGGAAGTAACAGTTTTGTGTATGGAGTGACTTAGACCAGGATAAGATTACAAGGGCCACATGTTTACACTTTTTGTCTAAAGTAGGTTTTACAGACCGAATAGTATATATCTCTTTTATCGTGGAGATTAGAAAAACTACTATGACGTATAATATGTAATGAATCATTCGAACCAGAAATGCTTCTTCACATGCTAAACCTGAAATTAGAGTGTGGATATTTTGTTTACATTTTGAACCTCTCAGCAATGAACACTGAAGTAATACATACCATAAACATGTCTACTTTCGATTCAAAATTATTGTAGGGTTCCATCACATATGATTCCTCTAATCTAGCCTTATATTTCAAGTGTTACTGAAATTGTTGGAGCTATTCATTCAACGTTATAGAACCTTCCAGGGAAATTCTTGTATTTCATTAGTACTCATAAAAATTGTTTTATTCTCCGACTTCAGGGTCTCAAATAGTTGCCCTTTAAACTTACTTTTAGTTTTATTCTGAAATTGATCAGGAGATTGGAATATCACTGTCAATTGACCATTTCAAGAGTGTGTACTATACCATTATAAGGGCTATGACTTAACAGTTATTCAATAGGAAATTACGTGCAGTCACGAGTAACTGATAGTTATATAGTAAATGATGATTATATATAACATATCTACAGAACCACTACAATAGGAGGGTTAAGATAAAAGACAATGTTATACAGGTGATAAATAATATTTTATTATATTTATGATTTACATGTATTTTATTCTTTATATAATTTTTTATGAATTATTCCACAGAAATAACTATTTGTTTGATCATGAAAATATTCAACTTAATTTATATTAATAGCTGTATCTATAAAATCTTGCAGGGTTGTCTGATTTAAGTCTGTCCTATTTAAAAATTCACACCACTTTTAAGGTCAAACAGTAGTAGGATTTATTGGTATTAAGACTTATTGTTATTTCAAACTATTTAAGTAATGTATAAATAAGTGCTTCATAATACATTAGAATGATATAGAATTAGATTAGATTTTTTTATAATACTGTACAAATACATTCAAAGTTGTACAAAGTATACAAGGCACGTCAAAATCATAACATTGCTTTAATGAAGGAATTAATAGGAAAAATACACTGCTTATATGCACCTAATTCGATATGTAATTTGGATATTTTGTTTTTCAATATGGACTGGTTATTACAATGGCCACTGGAAAATTGTGGACTGTCATTTTTACATTTTACATTTTTTCTGACAAAACATTTGTCTTGCATATTCTCATTACCTACAATATTATGTGCAATTTTTTGGTGGGAGCTTAATCTGTGAATAGTGTGTGATATAACTACTGTCTTTGTAGAGAGAATATACCAATATCTGAAATAAATAATGAGATCTGTTATTGACAATTCTATCTTTGCATATTTCAATGCAAAATTCTGAGAAAATTGTATTAATTATTTTCACTATATTATATAACTTTTCCACAAATATTTTCTTTTGTACAGTTTCATTTAAAAAGTAGATTTGAATGAGATGTAGTTTCCACACTGGATTCTAAAATATCACTTGTATGGTTTCAAAATAATAATAATAAATCAGAATTAAGAAGTGAATGGTCCTAAGACATAAATACTAGTCTGACATTGTTATAAATCAGTTGTGCAGCAACCTTGATGTTGCACAATCATCAAGCAAAAGTAGATAGATTGCACAAATTGTGAATTAATATTTGTATAACCATATGGATGTTACTTGTTGGATATCACTATTTTCTGAGAATTAGTGAGTATTTATAACATTTTTACTTTCATCACTAACTCGTCTAAGATGATTTTTGTAATAGCTTTTAAAAACTACTACAACAGCTTAAGATGGAAACAAAACCTTTCAAAGTGTAATTTTTCTTAAGAATATATTACACATTAACTTTGACTATCACGGTGGAAAAGTGATTATAGAACTTGAAAGAGAGATCAACTTAAGTAACAATCAAAGGTCTAATGTTCCTAAGTAGTAAAAGCAATTATGCCACTATTTACAACTACACATTTTTAACCTTCACCCACACATTTCTTTGCATGCCTGGCGTATACATGTTTCCACTTAAAAGTCATTTCACAGTTATTGCACCGGAATTTACCCTCACTGTTATGTACTCTTCTATGTGTATTTCGAGCACATTGTTGCTTGAAAGAAGCACCACAAATTTCACATTTAAAGGGTTTTTCATCAAAATGAGTAAATCTGTGAACTTTCAAAATTGCTTTTGATTTGTATTCTTTACCACATATTTCACAAAAGACAGGAAGAGGGACTACCCGTTTCGTGTGGACTTGTCTTTTATGTCTATTCAATGCCGCCTCCATATCAAACTGTTCATTGCAGGTTTTACAAACAAATGTACCAGATCTAGAATGCTCGTTCTGCATATGTCTTTTCATTGCAGATTTTCCTTTAACAGATTTACCGCATAAGTCACACAAGCAATCTGTAACATCGTGAATTTTCATGTGGCGCTTAAGATTTTGAACAGTAGAGAATCGCTTTTCACAAATCGTACAAACAGTATCACTTCTTTCAGCATCTTTCTTGCAATATAGATGTGCTGCTTTGACATGCATCTTCAACTTTATCGGTCCTAAATACCATTTATGGCAAATGCTGCATTCTACTTTCTCGTAAGCATTGTGACAATTTTGTAAGTGAAAGTTCAGTTGCTCAAGAAGAATAAAACCATTTCCGCAGACTACACACTTAAACAGTCCACTACTCTTGTTATGGAATATTAAGTTATGTTTGTCTAGGTATTTTTTACTGAAGAATTTTTTACTACAAACTTTGCATTCCTCTTGATAACTGCAACTTGTTGATGTTTTCCTGTGATCCAAAAGACTTTTCTTATCAGAAAACCTTTCTTGGCAGACCTTACAATTGTACTTTTTGTGAGTAAAGAAATGAGTTTCGAGTTTTTTGTGGCAGTTGAACTCTGCAGTACACACTCGACAGATCATAAGTTCGTTCCTCTCCATGTGTTCCTGTAACAGCTCCAGACTGCCACACTCCACGTAGCAGACCCTACAGAATGAACCTCTTGTTGTGTTATTACTTTCATCTGCCTCACAAACTGCAGATTTATTTTTATCTACCTTTGATCGTGTCAAACTTTCACATGCTGGGTTTCCAGTTTTCAACTGTAAGCTTTCATTTTCCTGATCACTTTTATTTTCTTTTAACTTCACATAGACTTGATTATTAGATGTAGGTCTACTGTTATCATTTGAAATGTTAGATTCACTAACTTTGGCAATATTTACAGGCGTTAAACATGGTTTTAATTGTAAAATCAATAACATTTTGTTACTAGTTCTACACACAGAGCCGAGAGGATTTACTAGGGGACTGCTCAACGAAACATTTAAGTTCGAAGATACATCTGCATTTTTACAAGACGTTAATAGATTTACCGGAAGTCTTGTCAAACCAGTGTGATCATATGTAGAAAAGTCTGTACTGGGTGTAGAATTTTGTATGGATTCAATATGCAATGTTGAATCGTGTTGATAGTTTTGTAGAAATGTCTTCAATCCTGATTCGTGGTTAGATCCATTGTCTGATGGAATACTGAATGAACTTGCAGGCATTGATCTCTTAACCTACAAACAAAGAAATGTGTGAGACGGTTGCTTCTAAAAAGCCTTCAGACACACTGCATTTCATATCCAGCACCAAAAGCCTTTGAATGGTTATCATTACCATTAGGACCAATCATCCAGACTTCATTCTTTACCAATCGTTTTCACAGGTCACCAACACCTATAAGTTGCTGTAAATGTTATTACGGTTATATTTAAATCTCTATACAAAGTACGTCTCTTATGGCATTAATTTCACGGGTAATGTTAACATTTAACCGTGAAATTGATTATACTGAGTTTTTATGTTATACATTTTGTGTACAAGTGGATTTTCTCAAGTTATTAAGTTTTAACTTCTAACGTTAATAACTTAAAATGGAAACAAAACCTTTCAAAGTGTAATTTTTCTTAAGAATATATTACACATTAACTTTGACTATCACGGTGGAAAAGTGATTATAGAACTTGAAAGAGAGATCAACTTAAGTAACAATCAAAGGTCTAATGTTCCTAAGTAGTAAAAGCAATTATGCCACTATTTACAACTACACATTTTTAACCTTCACCCACACATTTCTTTGCATGCCTGGCGTATACATGTTTCCACCTAAAAGTCATTTCACAGTTATTGCACCGGAATTTACCCTCACTGTTATGTACTCTTCTATGTGTATTTCGAGTACCTTGTTGTTTGAAAGAAGCACCACAAATTTCACATTTAAAGGGTTTTTCATCAAAATGAGTAAATCTGTGAACTTTCAAAATTGCTTTTGATTTGTATTCTTTACCACATATTTCACAAAAGACAGGAAGTGGGACTGCCCGTTTCGTGTGGACTTCTCTTTTATGTCTATTCAATGCCGCCTCCATATCAAACTGTTCATTGCAAGTTTTACAAACAAATGTACCAGATCTAGAATGCTCGTTCTGCATGTGTCTTTTCATTGCAGATTTCCCTTTAACAGATTTACCGCATAAGTCACACAAGCAATCTGTAACATCGTGAATTTTCATGTGGTGCTTAAGACTTTGAACAGTTGAGAATCGCTTTTCACAAATCGTACAAACAGTATCACTTCTTTCAGTATCCTTCTTGCAATATAGATGTGCTGCTTTGACATGCATCTTCAACTTTATCGGTCCTAAATACCATTTATGGCAAATGCTGCATTCTACTTTCTCGTAAGCATTGTGACAATTTTGTAAGTGAAAGTTCAGTTGCTCAAGAAGAATAAAACCATTTCCGCAGACTACACACTTAAACAGTCCACCACTCTTGTTATGGAATATTAAGTTATGTTTGTCTAGGTATTTTTTACTGAAGAATTTTTTACCACAAACTTTGCATTCCTCTTGATAACTGCAACTTGCTGATGTTTTCCTGTGGTCCAAAAGACTTTTCCTATCAGAAAATCTTTCTTGGCAGACCTTACAATTGTACTTTTTGTGAGTAAAGAAATGAGTTTCGAGTTCTTTGTGGCTGTTGAACTCTGCAGTACACACTCGACAGATCATACGTTCGTTCCTCTCCATGTGTTCCTGTAACAGCTCCAGACTGCCACACTCCACGTAGCAGACCCTACAGAACGAACCTCTGGTTGTGTTATTACTTTCATCTGCCTCACAAACTGCAGATTTATTTTTATCTACCTTTGATCGTGTCAAACTTTCACATGCTGGGTTTCCAGTTTTCAACTGTAAGCTTTCATTTTCCTTATCACTTTTATTTTCTTTTAACTTCACATAGACTTGATTATTAGATGTAGGTCTGTTATCATTTGGAATGTTAGACTCACTAACTTTGGCAATATTTACAGGTGTTGAACATGGTTTTAATTGTAAAATCAATAACATTTTGTTACTAGTTCTACACACAGAGCCGAAAGGATTTACTAGGGGACTGCTCAACGAAACATTTAAGTTCGAAGATACATCTGCATTTTTACAAGACGTTAATAGATTTACCGGAAGTCTTGTCAAACCAGTGTGATCATATGTAGAAAAGTCTGTACTGGGTGTAGAATTTTGTATGGATTCAATATGCAATGTTGAATCGTGTTGATAGTTTTGTAGAAATGTCTTCACTCCTGATTCGTGGTTAGATCCATTGTCTGATGGAATACTGAATGAACTTGCAGGCATTGATCTCTTAACCTACAAACAAAGAAATGTGTGAGACGGTTGCTTCTAAAAAGCCTTCAGACACACTGCATTTCATATCCAGCACCAAAAGCCTTTGAATGGTTATCATTACCATTAGGACCAATCATCCAGGCTTCATTCTTTACCAATCCTTTTCACAGGTCACCAACACCTATAAGTTGCTGTAAATGTTATGAGGTTTATATTTAAATCTCTATACAAAGTATGTCTCTTATGGCATTAATTTCACGGATAATGTTAACATTTAACCGTGAAATTGATTATACTGAGTTATTATGTTATACATTTTATGTACAAGTGGATTTTCTCAAGTTATTAAGTCTAACTTCTAACGTCTGTCTTTATGGATTTCACAAAAATCACATGTTCTAGTGTTATTTTGAGTTTTTCACATAATACTGCAGCACCTTACAAGCTCTTACTGTGATCGTTCTTGACTATATAAACAACTATTTGTGTTTTGTGTCTAATTTCTTTACAAAAGCGTGTAATGATCAATGAAAGAAGCTTCAAAAATCAATTGCTAATATTTTAATCAAAAACTGCTAGAGACGTGATTACTCATATAATGTACATTATCCATAAACATCTTAAGATGTGTTAAGCATAAAATTAGGTACAATTGAAAAGGTTACCACTTAACATATTAGTTCAATGGATTCGGACTCCATAAGCACAAATACCTGAGTTTTAAAACACATATATAAGGTTAAGAGTATAAAATTTAAGTAAAGACTGCTATTTTGTAGTGAATAATGTATTCTTATAGCAAAATTCCACCCACCTTTTCTACATATAGTAAGGAGAAAACATTATAATGATATGACAAGTGTTGAAGAAAATAGTTAAGGTTTTGATATGAAATGTTACACAACAATGTTATGAAAATATAGGATAGCTTTGAATTATTATGAGTGAATATAATTCCCAATTGATTGCAACTAAACTAAATTCATGTTTTTAGAAACAGCTTTATATGCTAATTACAATTGTAGTTTTGGGACATTTCATAAGTTCTGGAGTTTTAAAATTTTCAAAAATGTTACAAGTATTGTACTAGTATCATAGTCATAAAAGTATTGTATTCGTATCATAGACATACTATATTAGTATTGTAAAAATTAACTTTAAACCAATAAAATACACCTTTAGTTTGATATTTCAAGATAACAGCCACACTGCCTTATGACTAAACTGGAAGGATTACTTTTTAAATAATTCTTTAGCCATTTTTAAAATGTTGACTTTGGCAGATGTCTTACGGTGCACAATAATGTTGACAGTAGTTGATCTCATTTAGTATAGAGCCGCAGTGACAGTGTTAACCCTTTGAGTATTAATAAGTTGTCTTAGAGCTTTTGAAGATTAAACTGGATGTCCAACACTTGAAAGTGTTAAGGGATATTGAAATTCAGATTTGTGGATAGTTTGAATCTAATATTTTAATTATCTACACTTTATTTCATTTTCTATTACTCCCTTAATCCCAGGTCATGTTAAAACCAAATTAGCTCCGTCATATGAAAAAGTCCTTTATTGACCTTTTGTTTTAAAAGATTATAAATAAGTTACTGTAGTGAGTAACAATCAGTCTTGGTTGCCGCATGATGGTAGTACTCGCTGCAACTTCTAGATTCTGGTTGCAGTTATTTTTTGTTCAGGCAGACCTAGCAAACCGTCTGCTCTTAGTAGCTTTAGAGAATGAGGATAAAGAAAAAATCCCTGCTACAGAAACAGGAATAATTAAGAAAACTTCACTTCCCACAGATGAAAGGATTTCTTGTATCGTAACACATTCCTAATAGTCTGCATTTAGCAGAGCACACACTTTTGACTGCATATCTTGTGTGAATTGTGATACTAATAAAAAAGGACTCATGTAATAATAACAATCATGTTGTTTAATCAATATTTTATTGTAATAACACATTTTAACATTCTCAGTATATTATTTTATTTTCCTAACCTCACTTTACATATGAATTTTTGGTATAAAGTCATACACAAGGGGATATCCAAAAGAAACAGGAATAGCATTGCTGTGGACGGAGCTTAAGTAGTATGCATTTCTGCCGCTAGGCAAGTACAGCGCAACTCATAGCCAGTTCAGTGCCGCCTGTATTATCAATCTGGCTTGTTCCGTTCATCTGCAGTAATTGTTTTTGCAAGTGCTGTTTTGTTCTTGTTTTGTTATTTATGATGGCAAGTTTAAGTGAACATGCAGCTTTGAAATTTTATTTTCTTCTTGGTCAAAAAATGCTGTTTTAATGTTGAAAACATCTTACCAAGATGACGCTATGGGTTAAACTTAAGTGTACGAGTGATTTTCTCGATTTAAAAATGGCGACATGTCGATTGATGATAAACCTCGTTCTGGACGTCCATAAACTGCCGGAATCACCAAAAATATTAAAAATATTCCATAGCTTGTGCTCGCAGATGGTCGACAGACAATTGATCAACTGTCAGAGATTAGTGGGTAATCGTGGAGCTTGGTTTAGTGAATTTTAATGGAAGATTTGAGCATGAAAAGGTTTTCTGCCAAGTTTATTCCTCGGGTCTGACTGACAATCTAAAGCAACATCAAGTTGAAATATGTCGTGTTTTGAAACAACAGCTTGAAACTGATTCAGATTTTCTGTCAAAGATCATTACAGGTGATGAGTCATGGTGCTATGGTTACGACCCAGAAACAAAGCATCAGTCAAGACCATAGAAGACGTTATCATCACCCCATCAAAAAAAGCCGTCCAGTCAAATCAAACATCAAAACAATGCTGATTTGCAATTTGCTTTTTTGATGCCAAGGGCGTAGTTCATTCAACCCCCAGGTCAGACCATCAATCAAACCTTTTATTTGGAAGTTTCAAGAAGATTTCTCAAAAGTATTCGTCAAAAAAGACCCGATTTCCCTGTCTTCTTTATTCCACCATAACAACGCACCTGCACACAGCCATCTATGACAGTCTTTGGCTAAAAATGGCATAGTTCTGCTGCCCCACACACCTTACTTGCCTGACATGCTTACTTTTTCTTATTTCCATGCATGAAAAGGGGCATGAAAGGACACAGATTTGACAACATCGAACAGGTCAAGAAAATAACAAGGGAAGGTGGAGCTGTCAGCCATTTCTAAAGATTTGTACAAAATATGTTTCGAACAGTGGAAACACCGATGGAACAAACATATTAGTTTTAATGGGGAGTATTTTGAAGATCAGGTTTTTTTGTACAAAATTTAAAAATATACAGCTTTAAAAAAATAATTACTGTTTCTTTTGGCTGCCCCCTCATAATACCATCATATTTTGATGGTTCAATAATAATATAAAATTAATTTCATCAAGGATTTTTTTAAATTGTACTCTTTAGACATATTTTTATGTAAAATTAGCTACAACTCTTTTGTAGAAAATTAATCACGACATAAGACCAACATTTAAGACCTTTTTAACCTTCTTCAGACTAACTCCTGAAAAGGTCAACTCTGCAATTGGCAGAGTTGCAATTTGCAACGCATGTAACATTACCAGCCAATTACATCTTCTTTCGAACAATTTTATTCACATCATAATAAAAGTTATATCACTGTAATCTGCAGATTCTGCGCTTACAAAGTACTCACTTATATATATATATATATATATATATATATATATATATATATATATAAAATGTTTCTTTATATTTTAATGGTTAAAAGCTAAAGATGTCTGACGTGCTATGCAATCTTGACAAGCCATTGCTGTTCAAGTCAGCTAGATTCTATTCTGTATAGTTTTACATTGTTTTCATTCTGTATTATAAGAATGAAGAAAACATTTTCTTGATGTATAACAACCTGGATATTTGTTATATTTTGGATTTTTAAACTGTAGAGGTTTAGTGTGATGTCTATGGGCTGCACAAAATAAAAAATTGGGTCTTGAAAATAAACATTTCAACTTCAGAACACCCATGAATAAAGGAAACCCCAATTTTTATTTTATTTATCAACATTGTATTTTATTCTGAATAAAATTATATGCAACATTTTATGTTTTGTATAAAAACTGATTTTTAGGTAACTATTTTATTAAAAACCTGTGGGAGTTAGGGCTAAAATGAATGCCAGTTCTAGGGTTGATGAAGATTTTTTCATAATGTCAATTTATCAAATGGAAAGTGCTTCTATTTCACATCAAAAGAGAATATTCCATAACACAGGTATCATGAGATTTCCATTTAATTAGAAGTTTCCAATAATGATTGATTATTTTGACAAGCTGTTAACGTTTCTGTGATAACCCAATCAGTAACAAGATCAGAAAGTTATTCTACATTTTATTCACTCCAGCAAAACGATTTATGCCTAAGCTGATATACTACATTTTATTCACTCCAGCAAAACGATTTATGCCTAAGCTGATATATTGAGAAAAAAATTCTATAATAATCATATTCCCCAGATGTTCTGTTGATGCTGACTAGTGGTGGGAGGGAGTACTGGTGTGCATCTAAGACTCTCATAAATCCGCTAGGATAAAACCCAAATATTTTTATAAACATATTAATGTAACAAAAATATTTCGCATCACAGTTTTTTTGAGTCATCACAGTCAGGTATCTTCATAACATTAAGAGTATATAAATGTAGATAAATATATACATAATAATAATCTTTGTCAAAGTTACAAAAGAAGTCCTTGATCATCTAGCTGTTGGTGCACATAAAAAAAATATTCAACACATAATACACATCTATATCTCAGTTCTTTATCTTTGTCAAAATCTCTGCATAAGCCAAGTATTTGAATATCAATAAATTAAACTTTATACAAGATCAAAAATAAAGTATTTTCATAGAAAATAAAATGGCATACAAACAAATTTAACTAAACTTAAATGATAATAGTTAAACAATAGTAATGTAACATTAAAAATAAAATAGTTAAATAAAATATAATTCTTCTATTGTTGCAAAATTAAGTAAACAAATAAAACTGTTTTCTTGGTAAAAAGTACTTTTTAGAAATGAAAAAATGTTATAATGTAACAGAAAGAAAACTATTATTTATTCAATATCATTGAACGTGTCTGTTAGTTTACTAATGCCCAATGGTCAATGATCTTTAAATCGTAGTACTGTACTATAATTCTCTGCTTTATTGTGCGTGCGAAGTCTCTGTGGTTGTTGGCGCTGCCGGCAGATCTTCCATCCTGGTGGCGTTGCATCTCCATTTCTTCTGGTCGATGTACATTGTTCTACCATCCAGGGTCCACGTATTCCTCAGTCCGAAAATGGCAACTGCTCTCCTGTAGACCTCGAGACGGGCTTTCTTCAGATCCTCCCTGATTATTATTTCAGACATTCCGACGATCCCGATACCTTATTAAGCGTACGATAAACGGTCAGTGCTACATGGTGTCATCAGGTTGTGGTTTGGACCTGGTGCCAACCCAGCGTGAGCAGCAGATGAAGGTGAACACAGAGCTGCTTTTGGCAGATATCGATGACCAGCCGTTCTGTGCCCTCCCCAGTCGTCTCAGGTACCCCAAACATCAGAAGGCAGGACTGACACTGATATTGTTCGAAGTCATCTGTTTTGTGATTTAGCTGCTTGGTCAGCGATGTCACTTGTCCTTTTAAGCGAGTAAGTTCGTCGGTCCGCAATTGCTGCTTGGACCAATATTTTAATGTGTTTAGCCAGCTTGTCGACAAGTTCACCAAACACATCGTCCTTCAATAACACCTTATGGACGCACTCCTCGATACTTTAATATCAATATTTTTTTACATCTCAACGGTCTCTACCTGCCGACGGTGGTGAGTTAATCATATAAATATTATATGATTTGTCGCAAAACTGCTAAATTTAAATAAAAGACGTTTTCACATAAGTGTAACACAGATACCGAGGTGTAGATTCGTATAAGTTAAAACAAAGATCAATGTCTGAATAAACCTTAATAAAATTAGATTTAAACACAGAATTAATAAACGGGTCTACACTGCAGAACTCATGCAAAGTGAGTAAAGGACTAACAAATGTCAATATCTTGTAAAGAAATATATGAGAAGAGATAAGAAAAGTTTTCAAGCTACTGATATTTTTCATCTTAATAATACTATAGAGTTTTGAAAATTGTATCAAACTGCAGTGGGTGCGTCCTCTCAAGTGTCCTTCAGATCTCTTAAAAAACTGCAGTTTTATTTCTGGAATTTTTTATTTTTAAAATTTCTTCCTTCTATGTTTTTAAATCATCTTTCAGTTTAATTTTTGTTGGGATCTCTTGTCTATACTTCAGAAAGTTACTTTTCTCTTAGTCTCCTTATATTTCTACTAGCTCTATTATTGTTTTCTTCCAAGTCTGAGTGTAATAGTAAAATTTTAAGTTGACACCATGGGATCTTGGTATAGCCCCACAAACATAAGGGCTTCTATTAGTACCTAATTTGAAGGAAGTGGTTTTTCATTGGTACATGAAGCGACTTTCTGAAGTGCCCTTGTTTAATCTAATTCTGGTATGTCATATTCACATTTTTCCATTGTATTATGTTGCAGGCTGTAAGCAGCGACAAAGTCATTTTCAGATAACTTATAAGGTTTGAATGGGACGATTCCAGCAGAACAAAAACCAGACGCAGCATTTGACACTGTACTCACTTTCAAAAAAGCTTTGTTTAAAAGTTCAGCCACATCATGTTTGGTTATCTTCTGGTGAGCTTTTTGGGCTCTGTAAAGATCACATTCTTCGTGCAAAGCATTTTTAAGAGGACCAAAAAACGCTAGACTTAGAGGTTGGAGTTGGTTAGACATAAAAGGTGGCAAACAAACAATAAAAATGTTATTATCTCTGCAAAACTTATAAGACTTGATAGAAATATGACTGATGTGGTTGTCAAAAATCAGGAGTACGGGATTTTCCTTTGTAGGGTTGACATGATACTTGAAATGAGCAAGCCACTCAAAAAAAAGTTTGGAGTTAGTCCAGCCATTTATAGAGCGACGATACAAGGCTCCAACGGGTCCATTTCTCTGAAATGCTAAAGACTTTCTCTCATGTGGATATATGATCATTGGTGGGATATAGTCACCTGCTGCACCCATACCGAATACTGCTGTTATTGTCTTTTTCTTTTTGGCCAAGTATACGGTTTTAGTGCTTTTTAAACTAAACGACTTAGAATTTTTCTTTAGAACCACCGTTATAATTTCAGTTTCATCCACATTGTAGATTCTGTGATTCTCAATTCTATTTTCGGCTCTAAACATAACATTTTTTAAATTTGTATAAAACTGGTCTGTGTCACGCTTAATAAAAGAGGTCCTTTTTCTGTAATCACGCTGGGGGTAGTGTAGTTTAATTGCTGGATGTCGTTCAAGGAAATCGTACATCCATTTTTCACCAGCCAAATGTGTTCTTTTGTTAAAATTATGGCTAAGGCCATTATCTTCTACTATTTCGTAGGCCAATCTTCGTACCTCATTCAGTGTCAGGCCATAAAATAAACTACTCAATAACAGAACACAATCTTGTAGCTCTCTTTCTATTTTTTCTGGAAGTATAGGTTTTCGATCTGTAGTAGGATTTTCAATTTTCTCAGAAGGCTTCCTTACGTAATTTCTTAAGGTAGACTCGGGAATTTTAAAATACCTACCGACTTCTCTGACTTTTCTACCATCTATATTAATTGCATCCATAGCCTTTTTAAAGTCTTCAGCAGTATACTTGCATTTCTGATTCTGTTTCTTGAGTGTTCTTGGCATCTGACAACAAAAACACGGAATAATTGCAACTAGAGATGCTTTGCATTTTAATATGTGAAGAGAATATATGCATTGGTCATACAATTACTCAACAGTCCCTACAAACATAGTGTTTTTTGACACAACCGTGGCAGACTTGACTAAAATTTAATAATCTGAACTAATATAAAAACAATATACATTAATCCAATGCAAGTATCATTTCAATTAAAGGTAAAATGGAATCTCACTTTCTATTTTAGCCACAGCAAAACGCAAAGAAGAACTTCCACCACTCACTGAGCAAATAAAAGGAAAGGACACATTTAATGAGGTCTACTGAAATAGAATTAACCCATTGCGGATCACTGACGAACTGGGCTCGTCACGCAGCGGCCGGGTCTAACGGCACGATGACGAGCTCAGGTCGCAAAAGCGGTCTGCTTTTAAATTTCCCTCCAAATAGTTCTTTTAATGTCTGATAGATCGGGCGATAGTCTTCACTTGTCAACTAAGAGTATTTAACAACGGTCTACGTTTAGAGTTTTCAAAAGTTTTATAAATATCTACAGATCGCAGTTGTATGTCGAAGTTGAAAAATCATTCATATGAGTTTACTCTCTGCTTTTTAGCGCTTCTGATTGGGTATTTTCCTCAGTTGTTATTATAATACTTTTGAGGTTATTGACACAACGAAATACGCAGAGTACATGTTGGCTGGTCTAGACAATGGCCCGGATGCTGTAATCGCTTCACCCGAGCTGCTTTATTTGGACTATGATTCAGACATCATCCCTGCCACCCTGGGAACCTTGCTCGAGTGTTATCGTTCCTACATCACGGATACCCTAGCAGGCCCATGTTCCATCTGAACGAATACCTTCACAGCTGAATTTTCTAGTATACGATAGCGAGCGATACTGTGGCGCACCATTGCTGTTCGTGCGGCCGCTGACCATAAATTAAATCGTGCCCGCGTGCCAAAACAATACTATCCACAATGGGTTAATGGAATTCCATACATTAGATGCAACACCTAAGTTAAGTGAGTGCCATATAGAAGGACATTTATCACTAAAATCTTGAGAAGACTTCGGTTCCAACAGCTTGATAGCCCAGCCCCTGCATAAATTATTCCACCAACTGTCTAAAAATTTCATTGTTGTATTGTTGTCAAATTTTGTTTTTTTGACATTTACAATAAATATGTCAGTACAGAAAACCGCAGAGTGTGAAATTCAATGGGTTATACAGGTTTTAATGTCAACACATCAACCCTTCTGAAATCCATCATATACTCGTTTTAGTGTGTAGTACGAATTTTATGAGCGAAGGAAAAGTAAAGAAATGGTGTCACCTATTTAATTTAGGTAGATAGATTACATGTGTATTTATTTTCTTGGTCGGCACAACAACATAAACTCAACTGTGGAACCATAAATAAATTACAACAGGAGTGAATTTAAACGGTTGGAACTGATTCTTTTTTATCGCAGCAAGTTTTTAGCTGTGCATAAGTATATATATTTTTCCTCATTGGAACAAAAAGGCAAACTATAACTATAGAATTTGAAATATCGTATACAGGAAGTAAATTAAAAAAGCTAAAAGTAGACTTTCTTGATCGGGGCACCTATTGAACTATTGAAGTGGAAATACCTTGGACAGAAAGTGAATTTAAACAGACAAGGATGTTAACGCTTTTTGACCACATTAGATTTTTGAGACCTATTTATGTTCTCATAAATAAACCAAAACTTAAAATAGTACCAGTTAACATTTTATTTAACTTTTGAATCTATTAACCATGGATACTGAAATAATATGTACTTGATATATAGATATCTACTTCTGTTAGAAAATTATCAGAGGGCTCCATCATTTTACATCATAAATGCTTTCACTAAGAAGGATACGCCCTTCGATTTTGAGAATTGCATGATGAACCGCTGGTAGCTGCTAGTAAGTATTATATAGATGTATGACAACATATTTTATAAATTTTATAATTATTATAAATCTATTTTACAAATTTTTTAAAGGTCTCGCATCATTAGTCATGATAATTTTACAACAGTTTCACCACAATTAGGTACAACCTTCCATCACCCAATTAAAGACATTTGGGCCAGTTGGTATTTAACAGTAATTAAAAAAAAAATGTTATAATCTAACTTTCTTTTATTGTTGCTAGTTTATTACAATGAGAACTTTCTTATTTTAGGTATTATTACCCAACAAGATATATTTTATACACTAAACTTTATGTTCAATTACAACAAAAAGCCTTAAAGTTTCAAAATGAACTTAACCTGCAGCCCCCATACACGATCCAACCAACATCTGCCGACATGTCCGCGGATTGTGTATCGAGACCTTTACACAATTAAGTTACACAACGTTGTTTTTATAATTTTCCATGTTATCAGACCTTTTCGCTTATCCAACCTTGCCGCGGTCAGTTTTAGTTGGATAATCAAAACTCTACAGTAATATTTAGCTAAACCTAGGTATTTCTATACCTGGGTTGATTTGCTAACATGTTGGGAAAGACACAAACACTGATTACGTGCCGAGCGGCCCGGACCGAATACCACACACTGCTTACATGATCTATTTTTAGCCACCCTTTATTACTATGGGCAGTTTTAGTTTTGAAAATATCTGACATATATCGTTGCCATAGTCTTTACGGATTCTTTTCTAAGAAGATAATACATTTCATTTAATTTTGTTACTGGCAGCACTGAATTAACCACCTTTTTGTTGTAACGTTTTGTTATTATTTTCATTTGTCAGCTACTATATGCAAGGTTAGGTTGTATTGTTCGTTTTTTAGTCGTGATCGTAATGGGTGTAAAAAAACTGTGAGATTCTATTGTCCTTTGTTATTAGACAGCGGTCACGAGTGCAATTCTGGTATCAGTGATTGTGATGGAAGTGTGGAATATGCAATTATTTCATGTGTTCAAAAACCTTTGCTAAGTCATCGTTTATGAGGGGATGAAGAACTCGAACTTGAAGATGAAGTTTATTTGGATTATTTTCTGTTAGTGCAATGTGGATTATTTTCTGTATGTTTAATTAATTGTAAAGTAATTTTGTGTACAGTGAATATTTAAATCTGAATTTAGCAGGAAACAAGAAGTTTGGGTAATTATCCAGTAAAATCATAAAAACATTGCTCATAGTATTTTATTTTATTTTTGAGCTTATTACTTTAGATGAATGCATGAAAATTTTTATTTATGTAAAAAACATTGTTATGTATTAGGTAAATGATGTTAAAGTGAGTTGAAAAGTAACTAGACAATAAAAATGTGTTTTCAAAAATACATATAATATTTAAAAAATTAAAAATTTGTTGAACTAATAATTTTATTATAAGCATGGTATTTAGTATATTCAATGAAGATTTTAATAAAAGACAGCAGCAAAAAAATAATTCTATCTTTTATAGATTTTTTTCAGAAAGTTTTAACCAAAGTCTTATATTTTGCCCAATTTAATTGCAGCTACAGGTAATGCAGAGACCTCAATAAACACTTCTTCAATGGGTTAATCTGTATGTTGATTACTCGCATACATGTTTATATTAATTGTACGTAATCAGATGTATTTTCAATAAAGCCACAAATAAAAAGAGCCATTACAGAGTCCTAAAACATTTTGTATGTACTTAAATATGCATTTTTTCTTTGCAAATACAATTTATGGATATTAAAAAATATTTTATTTCAGTTTGTAAATCTTTTAATTTGCTGTGTTATGTATTCCTGCTGCGATGTGTTGAAGCTATCTTCATATTATGTTTGCAGCCCACATTTAAGCAAACTCACACTTAAAAAGTTTTTCATGGCAAAAGTTCAACACCTGTTTTCATATTTCTTCACTATAAAATCCATTTGCTTAGGAACAGTAATGTTTGGATAGTTCGATATTAGTGAGCTTCACAAGTACTGCTACACGAGTGCTGCAAATTAACTTGCAGTTTTCAATATCGATAGTATCCTTAAAATTACCAAACTTACATTCTCAAGTCCCAAGGAACTGATGGAGTCAAAAATGACTAAGAACTAACATACCAAACCAGTATCATGCTAAAGGAAACAACAAGAACAAATGCAGTAGCTATTTTTACAATGGAAGTAGACTTGTGATTTTTCAGTAAAAATTCCACACATAATAGTCTTTTTTTATATAAGTAGCTCGTCTTTTTACACCCACACTGTGTATGTGAATGATGTGTGATGTGTTTAATGGTTGTGTAACCTGGTAATCACAAGGTTAATGAGAATATAAGTCTTCACTTAAAGCGCTAAATCTAATAGTCACATTGCTATGAGCACTCACCTGATTTGGTGACATATCGCTTTGTTTCAGGATGTAGTAAATGACTGCACGTTTCTTCTTTCTTCTCCTAACTGAGATTTCTGTTTATAAATAATACGCGTAGTTCATTTTGATCTATTTTTCTTTTGAATCACGTAATGTTACATAAAATCATTTAAAAACTACATTTTACAAACGGACAGTATTCCGACCGCTGTGAAGATGGAATATTTTCATTTGAGTGTCTTCTAAGATCAGTAAAATTCCCGTCATTAATAAAATATCTGTAACATATTGCGTGCGGAAAGGATAGTTCTGCAGTGGAAGTCTGTATTCAGACATTTACAACGTTCCACTATTACAAATTTTGTTTCTACCGTGCTCACCGCTCATAGTACGTCATGTCTCAACGATCTATCTGTGATGACATACCGACCATCCCGACAACTTCCAACAAACAAACAAAGTAGAGGTAAAGAGAATCAACTTACCGGGAAATCTGATGTAGAGGCAGGGGCTGAAGTTGCACTATTGGTATCACTCTCCATCGATACATCTTCCTCTTTAGTGCAAATCTGAGGGACAACATTATTATTTAAAGCTTTTCTGTCATTTTAACAATACATTTGCTTCTCAAGGTGACATTAATAATAAAATATACCATTATACAAGGTGTCTCAGAACTCTACCAATATTTTCAGCTATAGTTCCTGGACAAAAGGCAAACCAAAATATATTAAAACTTTCGAAAACAATAATTACCCGAATAGCCTCCATTTTGTTGTTTTTTTTTTTTTCAATGAACCATTTTTTATTTTCAATTTCTTAGAGGCTTTATTTCCACAATGGCGGCTTCCTAAAATCTTTATATATCTTAAAATCGACATATGATAAAGTCACAATTGTAACATTTTAGTTTAACAATTTAATACAAATCCAAGGATACAAAGTTTAAGAAACTCGGCTGATGAATAAGGGAGATAATGCGCTTTAAAAACTACCACTAAACAATATCCATTGCCATTATGTGACAGCACTGTTTTTGAGCTATAAATGTTTTTAATTTTAGCTGCTCTAATCAGCTGATTATAACATTATATTGTTGAACTGTGTTCATAATATCCTAACCTATTGCAGGATTTAAGTTTCTTCTGATTAAACATAAGAAAGTAAAAGTTTCATAATCTTCAAAAATAATAACTTTATTTAAATAAGACTGCTCATATATCCTTAAGTTTTTTTTTAGTACAAAATGGAATTTGGACATGTGGGGCTAACTCAACTGACAAGGTTGAAGATGTGCAATTATAACTAAACTTGCTGTAGGAATATTTAACACTGATTGTTGAATATGAAGTGAAACTCTTCATAAAGCAGAAATTGGTCTTGTAATTCAAGTTATTTTGTATTCTGTTATAAAATCTTTTTGAATTAATTTAAAGTCCTATGTAAATAAAGTTATTTTTGTAGTACATAAATAACTCGCCTTCGGCTCGTGGGCTACGCCCCCAGGCCCAAAGTAAACGCTTGCAAATTCGGGGATAAGCGAGAATTCGGTGATGGTTTAATGGTCCGGGACATTAAGTAATTGACAAGGGATTTAAAAAATTGACCTTTTTCAGAGATTTTTTTCCGGATTCGTAAAACTATGTGACTTTGAGGGCATTTTGCGGGTTAAACGTTAGAGATACGACAAAAAGTGACTGGACCCTTTCTTGTTGGAATTTATTTTGATCTTTCGATTGTGCCTCAGATTGATCTACGACCTATGGTTTTAGCCAGAATGAGCTCGGGAGAAAGTCTGCACGGGGATCAGCTATCTTGAATTGTTTAGTATAAACATAATAAAATACCGACCTCATGGCAGTATTTAAGTCGAACTGGGGGTTTAATATC
This sequence comes from Homalodisca vitripennis, assembly GCF_021130785.1. Classification (NCBI taxonomy): domain Eukaryota; kingdom Metazoa; phylum Arthropoda; class Insecta; order Hemiptera; family Cicadellidae; genus Homalodisca; species Homalodisca vitripennis. The sequence goes on along the minus strand of NC_060207.1, from coordinate 11,092,441 downwards.
ACCAGGAGGACTATTAGTCAAGGCTGAGAAATTCCTGGGTGGCGTGATTAATGTTAAGGAGGTTAAGACAAGAGGGGTTAATTTCGTCAGGATATTGTCTGGTATATGAACAAATTCCCAGGGGGGGTTAACGTTACCGGGGGTTAATGACACATTGGCCTTTTTTAGAGGGTATTGTGTCTGTGAACATAATAAATATTCCTCTGTCCCTATTCTACTATTGACGCTTAGCTAACGCTCAGCAACTTCCGAAGTACTGAACCTTGTCTGTAGAATCACGTGATTTCCTAAATCCCGGTTTTAAAATTTGTTTTGAGTTACGACCAACCATTTAGCGTATCAAGCCCGGAATGTAAATTTTATAGGCGAAAATGTCCAATATTTTCACTTATGCGTTTGCGGTCAAACTAAGGGGGAAAATTTAGTAAAGTACTGGACCGGTTTGTTAGGTCATCTTATTTCCTAAATAAAACGTTAGTCTGGTATTTGGACCTCCGACCAATGGTTTCGCCGCTATCGACCCCAAAAACAAAGTTTCGCGTAAAAGTTACAAAACAAATTGTACATAATCAGTTTTTCGGCCAAACCAATCGAGATAGGGAAAAGATTATGGACCTTTTCTGTAGATCGCGCAATTTGCTAATTTGATGGTCAATCAGATTTGAGCTCAGGACAAACGGTTCGGCCCGCTATCGGGCTTGAAACTATTTATTTTTATCGAAAAGAATCTCTGGAATTTCAAATGTTCGAGCGTTTAGTCGCCTTAACATGGAAGATAGAGCAAAAAGTCATTAGACCTTTTTTGTAGTTCACTTCATCCTGACCATGAATTTTCCGTCAGATCCGAGCTAGCTCTCAACGGTTCGCCCGCTAGAGCTTACAAGAAATGCCTGCCAGGGGTAAAAATATGCGCGATTTTCGGAATTTTTTTATGGGGTTGAAAATGAAAAATTTCTCACTTTTCGGGATAATTTTCCTGGTGGGTTACAGTGGAAAGCTATCTGTGTACCAAATTTCACAGTCTCTAATCATCTGAAGTAGGTTAGATTAGTATACGTGAGTGAGTCAGTCAGTTACACATGCGGTTGTATATATATTAGACTCGCCTTCGGCTCGCTGGGGGCTAAGCCCCCAGGCCCCATTTGGGTGTTGGTTAATTCGGGGATAAGGTAGTTCGGTGATTGGTTAAATTCAGACGTGAGTTTCCAATTTTTGTATCCGGTTCTCGAGGAATATAGGGTCGTAAATGCTGCGCTAAGCTCATCCAAAAGATGGGTGGTGTTTATGATATTAATTCAATTGATGTGGTAGGAAGAGTTACAGTTATGTGTTCGCGATAATTTTTGGAGACAAGAAACTTTGGTTTTAAACAAAGTCAGAGGACGTTATGTATCCATAGTTTAATTTCCGGATTTACCCAAATTTTGAGCTTTGAGGGCGTTTTGCGGCTTAACGTTAGAGATAAGTGAAAAGTTATGGACCTTTCTTGTCGGAAATTTAATTTTTGTTTCAATTCCGTCGTCCGATTATTAGCTGCGACCTTTGGTTTAGTCCAGGAATGAGCTGGGAGAAAAGTCTGCCATGGTCAGCTATCGTGAATTGTTTAGTACAAAACATAATAAAAACCGACCTTAAGCAGTATTTTAAGTTGAACAGTTGGTTTATATATCATCAGGAGATTATCTAGGTCCCCAAGCCAGGAAATTCACTGGGGGGGGGGGGTTAATGTTACTGGGGGGTTTAACACATCAGGGGGTTGAATTACTCAAGGAGGTTAATTGGTATACCAGGAAATCCTCGGAGGCGGGGGATATGTTACCGAGGGGCTAAAGACCACCTGTGTCCCTATTTTAGACGTGTTGTGTCTGTGGAACAAAATAAAAATTTATCGGTCCTATTATATGGACGCATAGCTAACGCTCAGCTGACAATCTTATTATGTGTGGGGTTGTATTCATCGTTTAACCTAGCAAAGCCTGAATCCTGATTGAATTACACATATATTAGTCACATATAGGTCCTAATTATGATTTTAAAACTCCAAAAATTTCCAATTAATCGACAAATATTTTGCTATTTTTATCTAGCGCGGTTGGTTTGTTCAGGCTTATTAATGTACATTACAGCAAAAGTTACTAGACTTTTTTTGTAGAACCAGTGTTACTTAAAACTTATTAAGTTGCTCATTTTTTGAAGATGTACGAACCAACCGTTTTAGCCGCCTATCAAGCCGGAATGTAAATTTGTAGGCGAAAATTTCAAAATATTTTCCACTTAATGCGTTTTGCAGGTCAAAATAATGGAGATATAGTAAAAAGGAACGACCTTTTTTGTAGATCATATTATTTTCTAAATCTGAACCTTTGTTTTTATTTTGGGACCTCCGACCAATGGTTTCGCCCTATCGACCGCATAAACAAATTTTTTCCGTAAAGTTACAA